>NC_045732.1:51480810-51541011 GCF_009834535.1 Camelus ferus
TTCTGAAAAGAAAATAAAATTCATAACTTCTGGACAAACTGATAAAGAAGAAACAGGAAAGAGCAATAATAAGCAAAATAAGAAAGGAAAATGGAGAAATTACAACAAATAACATAGAAATACAGAATATCATACAAGAATACTATGAAATGCTACGTGGAACCAAACTGGATAACCTAGAGGAGATGGACAAGTTTCTGGAAACATACAGTCCACCAAGACTGAATCAACAAGAAACTGACCACTTGAACAAACTGATAACAAGAAATTAAATTGAAATAGCAATTAAAAACCTCCCTACAAATAAAAGTCCAGGAGCGGACGGCTTCACCAGGGAATTCTACTAAACATACAAAGAAGAAATCATACCAATCCTCCTCAAACTCTTCCAGAAGATTGAAAAGGAGGGAATACTCTTAGACCCATTCTATGAAGCCACCATCACCCTGATACCAAAACCAGGCAAAGACACTACAAAAAAAGAGAATTATAGGCCAATATCACTGATGAACATAGGTGCCAAAATCCTCACCAAAATATTAGCAAATACAATCCAACAACACATAAAAAAGATTATGCATAATGACCAAGTGGGATTCAACCCAGGGACACAAGGGTATTTCAACATATGCAAATCAATCAATGTAATACATCGCATCAACAAGAGAAAGGACAAAAACCACATGATCATCTCAATCGATGCAGAAAAAGCATTTGATAAAAATCAACAGCCATTTATGGTAAAAACTCTCACCGCAGTGGGTATAGAGGGAATATATCTCAACATAATAAAAGCTATATATGACAAACCTACAGCCAGCATAGTACTCAATGTTGAAAAACTCAAAAGCTTCCCACTAAAATCTGAGACAATACAAGAATGCCCACTATCACCACTCCTATTCAACATAGTCTTGGAATTCTTAACCACAGCAATCAGGCAAGAGAGAGAAATAAAAGGGATCCAAATTGGAAAAGAAGAGGTAAAAGTATCACTATATACTGATGACATGTTACTATATATAGAAAACCCTAAAAGGTCCACACAAAAACTACTAGAGCTCATCAAAGAATTCAGCAAGGTAGCAGGTTACAAGATTACCTTTCTAAAATCAGTTGCATTTCTTTACACTAATGAGGAATCAACAGAAAAATAAAGTAAAGAAACAATCCGCTTTAAAATAGCACCCAAAATAATAAAATACCCAGGAATAAATCTAACAAAGGAGGTGAATGAATTATACAGAGAAAACTATAAACCATTGATGTAGGAAATTAAAGAAGACTTTAAAAAATGGAAAGCTATCCAATTCTCTTGGGTTGGAAGAATTAATATTGTTAAAATGGTCACACTACCCAAAGCAATCTACAGATTTAATGCAATCCTTATCAAATTACCCAGGACATATTTCACAGAACTAGAACAAATCATAATAAAATTTATATGGAACAACCAAAGACCTAGAATTGCCAAAGCATTACTGAAGAAAAAGTAAGAGACTGGAGGAATAACTGTCCCAGACTGCAGACAATACTACAGAGCTACAGTCATCAAGACAGCACAGTACTGGTACAAAAACAGACATATGGACCAATGGAACAGAATAGAGAGCCCAGAAATCAACCCACAAATTTTTGGTCACCTAATCTTTGACAAAGAATCCAAGAATAAACAATTGAATAAAGACAGTCTCTTCAGCAAATGGTGTTGGGAAAACTGGATAGCAGCATGTAAGGCAATGAAGCTAGAACACTTCCTTACACCATACACAAAAATAATCTTAAAATGGATCAAAGACTTAAACATAAGACAAGATACAATAAACTTCATAGCAGAAAATACAGGCAAAACATTATCTGATATACATCTCAAAAATGTTCTCGTAGAACAGTCTACCCAAGCAGTAGAAATAAAAGCAAGAATAAACAAACGGGGCCTAATGAAACTTACAAGCTTCTCTTCTGCACAGCAAAGGAAACCAGAAGTAAAACAGAAAGACAACCTATGGAATGGGAGAAAATCTTTGCAAATGAAACCGACAAAGGCTTCATCTCCAGAATATATAAGCAGCTCATACGATTTAATAAACAACAACCAAACAACCCAATCCAAAAATGGTCAAAAGACCTAAACAAGCAATTCTCCAAGAGAGACATACAAATGATCAATAAGCACATGAAAAAATGCTCAATATCATTAATTTTCAGAGAAATGCAATTCAAAACTACAATGAGGTATCACTTCACACCAGTCAGAATGGCAATCATTCAAAAATTCACAAATGACAAATGCTGGAGAGGCTGTGGAGAAAGGGGAACCCTCCTTCACTGCTGGTGGGAATGCAGTTTGGTGCAGCCACTGTGGAAAACGGTATGGAGATTCCTCAAAAGACTAAGAATAGACTTACCATATGACCCAGGAATCCCACTCCAAGGCATATATCCAGAAGGAACCCTACTTCAAAATTACACCCACACCCCAATGTTCATAGCAGCACTATTTACAATAGCCAAAACATGGAAACAGCGTAAATGTCCATCAATGGATGACTGGATAAAAAGTGGTGGTATATTTATACAATGGAATACTACTCAGCCATAAAAACTGACAACATAACGCCATTTGCAGCAACTTGGATGTTTCTGGAAAATGTCATTCTAAGTGAAGTAAGCTAGAAAGAGAAAGAAAAATACCATATGAGATCACTCATATGTGGAATATAAAAAAAAAGCATAAATACAAAACAGAAATAGACTCATAGATATAGAATACAACCTTTGGGGGCATAGGGTGGGAAGGGATAGACGAGATTTCAAAATTGTAGAATTGAGAAACAGGATTATTCTGTATAGCACAGAGTAATATACACAAGATCTTATGGTAGCTCACAGAGAAAAAATTATGACAATGAATACATATATGTTCATATATAACTGAAAAATTGTGCACTACACTGGATTTTGACACAAAATTGTAAAATGATTATAAATCAATTAAAAATGTTTTTTAAAAAAAGAACAGATGCAAAGTTACTAAATCAACAGTATTTCATTGTACTAAAAATTCACTGATCTCCAGAAGTGTTACTGGGAGATGATATAGCATTATGGTAAAAAGCATCAACTCTGGAGTCAAATAGCTTGAGTCTGAATCCAGTCTTTACAATTTACTATCTGTGTGATCTTAGACAAGTTTCTTACATTCTTCATGAATGTGTTTCTCCATTTGCAAAACTGGGAGGTGGAATAAAAATAGTATTTGCTCCATGAAATTGTTGTAAAAATTAAATGAGTTAAGTTATGTAAACATTAACTATTATTACTCTGTTGACAGCAACTAGAGGCAGTATTTTGGTAATGAAAAAATAAACGGACCTAACAAGAAAAGAGAGAGAAGCAAGAAAAGTAAATATTTTCAAGATGTGGTGCAATTGAGTATGTACAGAGGCTAGGGACCAATAAGTGTGTGTTGAAGGTAGGGTGTAATCATATAGGGGATGAGATTAAAGATGCAGCTCAATGGATTATTCTGGAAGAAGAAGGGGAATAGAGATAGAAGAGAAAGACAAAATGTTGGAGTTATTTTTTAAACGATGTTTATATTGAATGGTCAATGAATAAGTTTAATCAGATGGCCAGTCTTCCAAGGGAAAACACTCAACTATCAAAGGGAAGTAGGTGGGCCTGTGTGCTCAGAATCTTTGAATGAGTAGATAACCACAGCAAGGCAGGTATACACTAGAGAAGCAAAAGTATTTACTGGTACCCCCAACTTACAATAATTAAGTGTCTACCCACTTATTTTGGGGTCAAATGGAACTCTAGTTTTGCATGCCCCAAAAATGGGCTATCCTACTTCTGGGATTAATATAAAAGAACATAAGTTATAATGTTTCTCTGTATAGTAATTCATTGCATATGTCAAAAAGAATCATTAGCCAGCCTTCTTCCTAAGAAGACTCAACTAGAACTGTATGGCTCAGGCAGTAAGGACAACTTGGTACAGTTTCTAAGTGAAATGAAGGTGTGTTAATTACACTTCTCAGATCTGTGCCAGTGTGGGCAATTCCTGGAGGAAAACTCAGAAGGACATTTCAAAAGCTCGCTGTTTGAAAAGAAGTCTACTTGATTTTTGTTTTTTAGTTTCCTGATTACTAGTTGATTTTTGCTATTCTTTCTCATTTTCTAAATCTGATTTTTTCTACCTGGGTCATTTCCTTCAGCACAATCCTAGACAAAAAGACACAACAAATATGTATTTATATGGCAATAATTTTATGGAAATCAATATCATGATATGCTTGGGTAGGTGTGGGAATGCATTGCCAATGTTTCTTGCAGGATAGGATTTTCTTTAGGCCACACCAATGTGTAATGGTCGAATGCGATTACAGTTTGTGTATACTCTAACTTTCTTCACTTTATAAAGAGCAGACTCAGTGGTTCCTTATGGCCACAGTTTAGTCTGACCTGATGAAAGTAATCTTCCTAGCCACTTCTTTACTCAAAAGCATTTAGTGGTCCTCTATGCCCACAGACCTTAGCCTATCATTCAGAGGACTTCAAAATGTGGTCTCAAACCAATTTTCAATCTTCCCTTCCACTAGTCCATCTCATTCTGTAAACTATTCATTCCATACTAAATTATTTACTGTTTTCCATGCATTCTCCATGCATTCTCCAAACTTTTGATCCAACATGCCTGTACTTAGGTTGTTCTCCATGACACAAATCTCAACCCCAAACCTCTAGCCTTATTTCTTTCTTAATTTTATTTTGTTGAAGTGTAGTTGATTTACAATGTTATTTTCAGCTGTACAACAAAAGGATTCAGATATATATATATTCAGAGATTATTTTCCATTATAGCTTATTACAAAAAATCAAATATACTTCCTTGTGCTATACAGTAGTTCCATGTTGTTTATCTATTTTATATACAGTAGTAGGTATTTGTTAATCCCAAACTCCTAGTTTAACCCTCCTCCCATTCCATTTGGTAACAAGAGTTTGTTTCCTATGACCATAACTCTATGTATTGTTTGTAATAAAATTTGTATATTTTCATTTTTTATTTATTTTTTAACATTTTTTATTGATTCATAATCATTTTACAATGTTGTGTCAAATTCCAGTGTTCAGCACAATTTTTCAGTCATTCATGGACATATACACACTCATTGTCACATTTTTTTCTCTGTGAGTTATCATAACATTTTGTGTATATTCCCCTCTGCTATACAGTGTAATCTTGTTTATCTATTCTACAATTTTGAAATCTCAGTCTATTCCTTCCCACCCTCCACCCCCCTGGTAACCACAAGTCTGTATTCTCTGTCTGTGAGTCTATTTCTCTCCTGTATTTATGATTTGTTTTTGTTTGTTTCTTTGTTTTTGTTTTTGTTTTATAGATTCCACATATGAGCTATCTCATATGGTATTTTTCTTTCTCTTTCCAGCTTACTTCACTTAGAATGACATTCTCCAGGAGCATCCATGTTGCTGCAAATGGCATTATGTTGTCGGGTTTTATGGCTGAGTAGTATTCCATTGTATAAATATACCACCTCTTCTTTATCCAGTCACCTGTTGATGGACATTTAGGCTGTTTCCATGTTTTGGCTATTGTAAATAGTGCTGCTATGAACATTGGGGTGCAGGTGTCATCCTGAAGTAGATTTCCTTCTGGATACAAGCCCAGGAGTGGGATTCCTGGGTCATATGGTAAGTCTATTCCTAGTCTTTTGAGGAATCTCCACACTGTTTTCCATAGTGGCTGCACCAAACTGCATTCCCACCAGCAGTGTAGGAGGGTTCCCCTTTCTCCACAGCCTCTCCAGCATTTGTCATTTGTGGATTTTTGAATGACGGCCATTCTGACTGGTGTGAGGTGATACCTCATTGCAGTTTTGATTTGCATTTCTCTGATAATTAGTGATATTGAGTGTTTTTTCATGTGTTTTTTGATCATATGTATGTCTTCCTTGGAGAATTGCTTGTTTATGTCTCCTGCCCATTTTTGGATTGGGTTGTTTATTTTTTTCTTATTGAGTCATATGAGCTGCTTATATATTCTGGAGATCAAGCCTTTGTCGGTTTCACTGGCAAAAATTTTCTCCCATTCCGTAGGTTTTCTTCTTGTTTTACTTCTGGTTTCCTTTGCTGTGCAGAAGCTTGTAAGTTTCATTAGGTCCCATTTGATTATTCTTGCTTTTATTTTTTCTACGAGAAAATTTTTGAGATGTATATGAGATAATGTTTTGCCTATGTTCTCTTCTAGGAGGTTTATTGTATCTTGTCTTATGTTTAAGTCTTTAATCCATTTTGAGTTGATTTTTGTATATGGTGTAAGGGAGTGTTCAAGCTTCATTGTTTTACATGCTGCTGTCCAGTTTTCCCAACACCATTTGCTGAAGAGACTGTCGTTATTCCATTGTATATTCTTGCCTCCTTTGTCGAAGATGAGTTGACCAAAAGTTTGTGGGTTAATTTCTGGGCTCTCTATTCTGTTCCATTGGTCTATATATCTGTTTTGGTACCAATACCATGCTGTCTTGATGACTGTAGCTCTATAGTATTGTCTGAAGTCTTGGAGAGTTATTCCTCCAGCCTCTTCCTTTCTCTTCAGTAATGCTTTGGCAATTCTAGGTCTTTGATGGTTCCATATGAATTTTATTATGATTTGTTCTAGTTCTGTGAAATATGACCTGGGTAATTGGATAGGGATTGCATTAAATCTATAGATTGCCTTGGGCAGTGTGACCATTTTAACAATATTGATTCTTCCAATCCAAGAGCATGGAATATCTTTCCATTTTTTAAAGTCTTCTTTAATTTCCTTCATAAATGGTTTATAGTTTTCTGTGTATAATTCTTTCACCTCCTTGGTTAGATTTATTCCCAGATATTTTATTACTTTGGGTGCTATTTTAAAGGGGATTGTTTCTTTACTTTCTTCTTCTGTTGATTTATCATTAGTGCAAAGAAATGCAACTGATTTTTGAACGTTAATTTTGTAACCTGCTACATTGCTGAATTCTTCAATCAGCTCTAGTAGTTTTTGTGTGGACCTTTTCAGGTTTTCTATATATAGTAACATGTCATCAGCATATAATGACAGTTTTACCTCTTCTTTTCCAATTTGGATCCCTTTTATTTCTTTCTCTTGCCTGACTGCTGTGGCTAGGACTTCCAGGACTATGTTGAATAGGAGTGGTGATAGTGGGCATCCTAGCCTTGTCCCAGATTTTAGTGGGAAGCTTTTGAGTTTTTCACCGTTGAGTACTATGCTGGCTGTAGGTTTGTCATATATAGCTTTTATTATGTTGAGATATGTTCCCTCTATACCCCCTTTGGCGAGAGTTTTTACCATAAATGGCTGTTGAATTTTATCAAATGCTTTTTCTGCATCGATTGAGATGATCATGTGGTTTTTGTCCTTTCTCTTGTTGATGTGATTTATTACATTGATTGATTTGCACATGTTGAACCAGACTTGTGTCCCTGGGATGAACCCCACTTGGTCATGATGTATAATCTTTTTTATGTGTTGTTGGATTCTATTTGCTAAAATTTTGGTGAGGAGTTTGGCGTCTATGTTCATCAGTGATATTGGCCTATAATTCTCTTTTTTTGTAGTGTCTTTGCCTGATTTTGGTGTCAGGGTGATGGTGGCTTCATAGAATGAATCTAAGAGTATTCCCTCCTTTTGAATCGTCTGGAAGAGTCTCAGAAGGACTGGTATGATTTCTTCTTTATATGTTTGGTAGAATTCCCCGGTGAAGCCGTCTGGTCATGGACTTTTATTTGTAGGGAGGTTTTTAATTGCTATTTCTATTTCCTTTCTAGTGATCGGATTGTTCAAGTGTTCAGATTCTTCTTGATTCAGTTTTGGTGGACAGTATGTTTCCAGAAACTTGTCCATCTCCTCTAGGTTATCCAGTTTGCTTCCATATAGTTTTTCATAGTATTCTCGTATGATATACTGTATTTCTATTTGTTTGTTGTAATTTCTCCATTTTCCTTCTTATTTTGCTAATTTGTGCTCTCTCTTTTTTCTTCTTTGTGAGTTTGGTCAGAGGTTTGTCGACTTTATTTACTTTTACAAAAAACAGCTTTTGGTTTGGTTGATTTTTTCTATGGTCTTGTTAATCTCTATTGTATTTAATTACTCTCTGATCTTTATTATTTCCTTCCTTCTGCTGCTTTTTGGGGCTTTTTTGTTCTTCTTTTTCTAATTCATTCAGGTGGTGGGTTAAATTGTTTATTTGAGATTGTTCTTCTTTTTGAGGAAGGCCTGTATCGCTATAAACTTCCCTCTTAGCACTGCCTTTGCTGTGTCCCATAGGTTTTGAGTGGTTGTGCTTTCATTATCATTTGTCTCAAGGTATTTTTTAATTTCAGCTTTGATTTCCTCATTGATCCATTATTTTCTCAATAACATATTGTTTAATCTCCATGCTTTCCTTGTTTTCTCCTTTGTTTCTCTGTTGTTGATTTCCAGTTTTATGGCATTGTGCTCAGTAAAGATGCTTGAGATAATTTCTATCTTCTTAAAATGGTTGAGTTTTCTTTTGTGCCCAAGTACATGACCGATCCTGGAAAATGTTCCATGTGCACTTAAAAAGAATGTATATCCTATTTTTGGGGGGTGTAATGCTCTGAAAATATCCACCAAATCTAGTTTTTCTATTGTAGTATTTAATTTCTCTGTTGCCTTGTTTATTTTCTGTCTGGAAGATCTGTCTAGTGATGTTAATGCAGTGTTAAAATCTCCAATTATGATTGTATTCCCATCAATATCCCCCTGTATCTCTGTTAGTAATTCTTGTATGTACTTAGGTGCTCCTATATTGGGTGCATATATATTAACGAGTGTAATATCCTCATCTTGTATCACTCTTTTAATCATTATAAAATGTCCTTCATTATCTTTCTTTATGGCCTTTGTTTTAAAGTCTATTTTGTCTGAAATCAGTACTGCAACACCTGCTTTTTTGGCTTTTCCATTTGCATGGAATATCCTTTTCCATCCTTTCACTCTCAATCTATATGTGTCCTTCTCCCTAAAGTGGGTCTCTTGTATGCAGCATATTGAAGGCTCTTGCTTTATTATCCAGTCTGCCACTCTATGTCTTTTGACTGGAGCATTTAGTCCATTAACATTTAGAGTAATTAATGATAGATGTGGGTTTATTGCCATTTTGAACTTATCTTTGCAGTTGAATTGGTATATCCTCTTTGTTCCTTTCTTCTTCCTTTTGTGGTTTGGTAATTTTCCTTTGTATTATCATGGATTTTATTTAATTTTTGTGACTCCTTTGTAAATTTTTGGCTTGTGGTTACCCTTTTTTGTAAATCTATTAACCCATTACTATAACTGTTTTTATTAAACTGATAGTAACATGATCTCAAACCCATCCTACTGTTAAAAAAATTTAAAAAAGAAAGAAAAAAATATTCTATATTTCCTTGTCTCCCTCTCCCACTCTCAGTGATTTGGGGTCTTCTTTTATAATTTCATGTTTACTTTATTTGTATTTCATGAGTTATCACATTTCCAGTTGTGTGTTTCTCATTTCTGTAGCATCCTGCTGCTTTTCTATTTAGAATAGCCCTTTTAATATTTCTTTTAGCATGTGTATAGTGTTGCTAAACTCCTGCAGCTTTATTTGTCTGTGAAACTCTTTATTTCTCCTTCTATCCTAAAGGATAGCCTTGCTGGATAAAGGATCCTAGGCTGCATCCTTTTTCATTCAGGGCTTTGAATATATCATGCCACTCCCTTCTGGCCTGTAGTGTTTGTGTAGAGAAATCAGCTGAGAGCCTTATGGGGGCTCCCTTGTAACTTACTCTTTGCTTTTCTCTTGCTGCCTTTAGAATCATTTCTTTATCCTTGACTCTGGCCATCTTGATTATGATATGTCTTGGTGTGGGTCTCTTTGGTTTCTTCCTCTTTGGGACCCTCTGAGCTTCCTGTCCTTGGATATCTGATTCCTTCTTTAAGTTTGGGAAGTTTTCAGTCATGATTTCTTCAAAAACCTTTTCAGTCCCCTTTGATCTTTCTTCTCCTTCTGGGACCCCTATTATGCGAAGTTTGGGATGCTTTATATTATCCCATACGTCCCTTATGCTATTTTCATTATTTTTTATTTGTTTCTCCTGAAGCTCTTCTGAATGGGTGCTTTCTATTACCCTGTCTTCTAGATCACGTATTCGTTCTTCTGCATTATCTAGTCGGCTTTGTACAGCTATTAGATCATTCCTCATCTCTGTCAATGTGTTTACCCATTCTACTTGGCTCTTCTTTATAGCTTCAATTTCATTTTTGACATATTTTATATCTCTAAACACTATCTCTTTTAATTCCTTCAGCAATTTGATCACTCCTTTTTTGAAATCTTGATCTAGTAGGCTATCGTTGTCTATTTCATTGATCTTTCTTTCAGGGGATTTCTCTTGTTCTTTTAATTGGGAAAGGTTTTTCTGCTTCTTCATCTTGCTCATACCTCTCTGGCACTGTGGTTTATGGAGTATCAGTTGTCTATTTTGGTCCTTAAGGATTTTATCTATCCAATGCCTATTTAGGAATAGAACTTAAGGGAAAAAAAAAAGAGAGAGAAAGAAAGAAATTTAAAAGAATGGAGAAAGAGCGTTTGAAAACAGTGTATAATGAATAATAGAAGAGCGAGTTGAAGCAGAATATTAATCAGTTTGAGACGTACTTTTAAAACCTTTAAAAAAAAGGGGGGGGGAGATGAATAGATGTATTTGGAACCTGTGTCTAATCAATAGCAGGACATCAAAACCCAAGAGAAATAGAAATGAATTAAGAAGTAAAAATTAAGAGAGTAATAGAAAATAGAACAGGTAAAAACAGATTTAAAAAAAAAGGGGGGGTTGTCGGTGTTCTCCTGGAGTCTGTGTGCTTTTAATGTGAAGTCTTTCTGTCTTCGTCCTGTTTTGGAAGCTCAGCTTGCCGTTTTCAGAGGCCCTCCGTTGGCGCCCTCTTCTGTGCTGCTCCCAGCACCTGTCGGCAAGCAGATCGCGCCTCCTCCTAACACTGGGTCAGGTGCAGCTCTCCTCTGCTGTGGGCGGGTGGGTCGCTGCCCCTCCAGATGCCTCAGTCAGATGTTTCAGACTGGCCGGGTAGGAGGGCGGGTCGTGCCCCCTCCCAGTACCTCAGTCAGGGGCTGTGTTCCTGCCCAAAATGTGGGGAACCGCTCTCCCTCTACCTGCACCGCAGGTAGCTCCGCTGCTCTGTGCGGCTGTGTGCTCTGCCATGGTCGGCGCTCCGCAGGTGGGCTCGGGGAAGACAGAGGGACAGCCTTGTCCCTGCTCCGAGCCAAAACCCAGCTCCTTGTTTGTCTTTGTGGAGCAAGTTCTCTGAGGGAGCAGGATGGAAGGATCCTATCTGCCCCGGGCTGCAGGCCAGTCTCAGTCTAGCCTTTGAGTCTGCTAACCTCTTAGGTGCGGATGCAGGTTTCGCCCCCGCCCCCTCCTGGGTGCTAAGCGCCAGAGGATATGGCGGCTGTGCCTGAGCCCCGCCTCTCTTCCCCTGAAAACTTTCTGCAGGTTTTCAGAGATGGGGGTGTGCACCCTTCCCCCAAGAGCACATCAACCATGCTGTTTTATTGAGGGCCCAGGTTGTTCTGCCCTGTGCACCCACAGCCACGGCGCGCAGCCCCTTGTAGTCCCCCGGGGCTGCCTCCGTGCAGCCGCCCCAGTCCTCTACCCGGCTTTTGCGGCCTGGACCTGCCCGCCGCTGCCGGCCCGCGTCTCAGGCTGAGTGTTGGGGGGACGCTCTGTGCCCGTTTAATTTAGTTCTGTTAGTCAAGGTTTGCTTTGTACAGATCCGAGCCTCGGAGGCTCCCCTTCCATCCCGCTGGCCTCTCAGTTGGAGAGGGGAGACCCAGTGAGCGAGCGCCAGTCCTCCTTTGCCGCTCCCTCCCCGCGGGACCAGTCCCGCAGTGCTTTGCCTTTTGTTCTTTCTTTTTTCCTTTTCTCCTACCAGATTTTTGGCGTCTTTATCTTTTGAAGAGGGCGATGTTCTGTCGGAGTTTCGCAGGTGCTCAGGTTGGCTGAGTGGGTCTGTAGATGTGGGTCTTGGTGTATTTGTGGGAGAGGGTGACCTGCGAGCGTCCTTCTACTCCACCATCTTCTCCGTCTCTCCCTCAACTCTTGAACTGGATGCATTCCAAAAGTTTTTTACTATGTTTTGGAGATACAAATTTATCATTATTATGGAAGGGAGAAAATCCCTGACTTGACTATCTCCACAGGTATGTTATAATGATCAAATGAGATACTAGATATGAATGTGGTTAGTAAACTCTAAAGTTCTATTGCAAACACAAGATTTTTGTTTTGTTTAGTTTTTATTTTTATTCCCAGAGTCATGGGAGGGCCCAGCAGTGTGTAAGCTGGTTGTTTGGACTTTGGGGAGCATTTTTCCACAGAAACTAGGCAGTTAGTAGTGATTAGTGTCCTAAGCCGATCCATCAACTCAGTAACTTTTCAGTCTACATATTCTTTCTAGGTGATCTCATCACACATATAGTTTCAGCCACCACCTATATGCTGATGTTTACCAAATACTTATCTCCAGTTCAGATCTCCCCCTTAGCTTAAAACTCATATATCTAAGTGCCCAAAAGGGCTTTCCACCTGGTTATCCTACTGGCAATTCAACCTTAACATGTCCAAAACTGAACTGTTTTTCATCCTTCTTCCACTTTCTCTCCAGTCGAACTCTCCCCTCATAACATCAGAAATGTCCTCCTATATTTTACAGTGAAGTGAACTACAACCCGAATTCCTTTCTCTCCCTCACTTTTCCTTCCTAAGAAGTTACCACTAAATCCTGTAACCTCTACTTCTGTAACATACATCATCTCTACCTACCCTTTCCTCATCTAGTTAGTTCAGGTGCTTACATTTCATCCTAATGTCCAAATTATCTGAACATGTCACTCCCTTGCCCAGATACCTTCAGTGACTCCCACTGTTAAACATATAAAGTCCCTTCTCCTCAAAAATAGCCTGCCAGGTATTTAATGAGCTGACTCCTGTCCACCTCCACAGTCTCATGTTCTGCCAGTTTTCTGAATATATCATGTTGTTTTATACATTTATTTTATACATGTATGCCTTATATATGCTGCTCCCTCTGTCTGTAATGCCCCTCCCCACTCATTTGCCAGGCAAATCCCTACTCATTCTTCCAGACTCAGCTTTAACATTTACCTCTTCCATAATCATTTTTTGACTCTCTTGATTCTCAAAGCATAGTGGATTGCTTACACTTTAGGGCTAACATAGAACATGGAAGTTTTCATCATCATGTTTTTTTGTGGTTTTCATCTCCTATGAGTCTGTGATTTCTTTTAGTTAAAAAACTTCTATGATTACCATTCATCCTGAAGGCCTACCACAGTATCTTGGACAGAATCTATGCCTAATAAATATTTTTTATTTTAATTTTAATTAAAAACAATATACAACATTGTTTCAATGCAAGAGTACCTATCAAATTCCAACTTTGAAGGTCAGATGTATAATATTATCCCAACCTTGCCATAGGAGTGGGAATTTTCAAGACTACTCCTCCAATAACATGCGATTAGCATTTTTGTTCAATAGGCACAGGAGTCCCATCAAATGGGCCAAAGCAGCAAATATACCAAGGCACACACCCATGTGATCTTTCTCCATCTAAAGTATAAAAGTCATTTGTCAAGATCAGTCATTCCTGAAGTCCTAAGTTAGAAAATGAAAATAGGCAATTTGGAGAGCATCCAGTTCTGGGGCACAGAATTAAAGGCGCTGCCACAATCTCTATTGTCTATAAGTTAAGGTTGGTTTGGTAGCTATATTCTTTGATTATGATTGAAATTATATATTGAACTCAGGTGAGGGTTTATCCACCCATTCCAACAATAAATATTTATTGAGTGACTTTTATGTCAAAACTCCTTTCTACTTGCTAATGATTCAGTAGCAAAGAATACAGAAGAGAAATCTGCTTTCATGGAATATGTATTTAAAAAATAAAGAATGAAGAGTGGAAATAGATATAAAAATTCCCAAATTGTTTTCTAGTGGCCAGAAACACCACGCAACAGTAGAAAATAATCTTATCTTTGAAGGTGTAGTGGTAGACCAAAGAAAGCCAAGAGGCAGTATAGTATTATGGTCAAGCACCTGGGCTTTGGCATTTATCTGGATTTCTGGCTCTCCTCCACCATTTGTTAGCTATGTAACTTTTGTAGGTAGTCACATAACCTCTCTTAATCTTAAAGTTCTCATTAATAAAGTGTAGAAAATAGCACCTGACTGGGTTATTGTGAGGATTTAATAAAATAATGCTGACATTCAAAAAGGAAAGAGTCTTATATAGGCTTCTAAGACTTCGACATTTTGTCAAATGGACAAACTACCATCTATTATTACCATCATTTAATAAAAAGAAAACATAACCTCAGATTTTAAATATTAAATAATTTTATTATCTTTCTTGTTTTATTTTAGATAATTTTCATTAACATGTCTTCAAGTTTATAGATTTTTGTCTTCAGCTCAGTCCAATTTGAAGATAAGCCCATTGAAGGAATGAATCTTTAATAACAGGTTTTATTTTCTTTTTAGCATTTCAATTTGACTTTATAGTTTCCCTCTCCCTGCTAAAATTTGCCATCTGTTAATGCATTCTGTTCACCTTTTTTACTAGGTGCCTTAATATATATTCATAGTTACTTTTCTTATACAATTTTATAATTGAAATATAATTCACACTCCACAAAGTTCATTTTTTAAGATGTTCAGCTCAGTGGTTTCTAGTATATTCACAAAATTGTTCATTCATTATCAGTATTTGATTCCAGTACATTTTCAGCATCCTGAAAAGAAACTACAATGTTTAGTAATTACTCCCAAGCCCACCCTACCCTCAGTGCCTGACAACCTCTATCACATTCATTATGCAAAATTACTTTGTATTACTTGGTATATTATTCAAAATATACTTTGTGTCTATGAAGTAGACTACTCTGGATATTTCATATAAATGGACTCATGCATTATGTGACCCTTTGTGTCTGGATCCTTTCACTTGTCATAAATTAACTGTAGCATGTTCCAGTACTTCATTCATTTTTATGACTGAACAAGATTCGATTATATGTACACATCACATCTTATTTATCAATCCATCAGTTGATGATCATTTGGATTGTTTCTAATTTGGGCTATCATAAATAATGCTGCTATAAATATGTGTGTTCAAGGTTTTATTGTGGACTTCTGCATTGAATTCCTTGGGTACATACCTAGGACTGGAATTGCTTAGTCATATAATCTATGTTTAACTTTTTTAGGAGCTTCCAAATATTTTTCCAAAGTGGCCATATCATTCTACATTTCCCACCAAGTATTGCACAAGGATTCCAGTTTCTCCACATTGTTTCTGATACTTGTTATTGTTTTTCTTTTTAAATATAGCCATTTTAATGGGTGTGAAGTGGTTTGTCATGGTGCTTTTGGTTTCCTTTTTCCTAATGACTAATGATGTTTTGTATATTTTAATGTGTTTATTGGGCATTTGTATATTATCTTTGAAGAAATGTCCATTTAAATCCTTTGCCCATTTTCCATTTGGTTATTTGTCTTTTGGTTATTGAGTTGGAAGAGGTTTATATATAGTATTCCCCCCTTATCCACACGGGATGTTTTCCAAGACTCCCAGTGGAAGCCTGAATCCATAGAAAGTACTGAATCTTATGTATACTATGTTTTACCCTATACATATATACTTATGATAAAGCTTAATTCATACATTAGGCACAGTAAGAAATTAACAACAATAACTAATAATAAAAAGATTTACAATAGCCAAGACATGGAAACAATGTAAATGTCTACTGACAGGTGACTGAATAAAGAAGCTGTGGTATATTTATACAATGGAATACTACTCAGCCATAACAAAATAATAACATGATGCCATTTGCAGCAACATGGGTGGACCTGGAGATTGTCATTCTAAGTGAAGTAAGTAAGCCAGAAAGAAAAACACCATATATGTGGAATCTAAAAAAAAAAAAAAAGACAAATCAACTTATTTACAAAACAGAGACAGACTCACAGACATAGAAAACAAACTTATGATTACCAGGAGAGGAAGGGAGTGAAAAGGGATAAATTGGGAGTTCAACATTTGCAGATACTTACTGATATATATAATTGATAAGCAAGTTCATACTGTATAGCACAGGGAACTATATTCAATATACTTATGGTGAAAAAGAATATGTAAATGAATATGTGTATGTTAATGTATGACTGAAGCATTATGCTATACACCAGAAATTGATACAACATTGTAAACTGACTATACTTCAATAAAAATCTATATACAAAAAAGAACAGTTATAACAATATACTGTAAGTATGCTCTGTCTCCCTCATTCTCCCTCTCTCTCTCTCTCCCTTATTGTACAAATTTAATACTTTTTGTATCATAACTTATCATGTACTGAGGCTGTAACTTTTGCAATTTTAGGTGTGACAGTAAAACTAGCAAAATTTCTTTTTCCTTCACAATTTCATGGTTAGAAAATTTGTTCTTACTGTAGATTTTAGCAATCTATGCATATAATATTTTTTCTTTCCTTATTAAGTCAAGAACATTGATCTTTTCCCTTAAAGGAAGTACTTAACATCTCTTTGGCATATCAGGATTGCCAGCATCATTACTCTTGCACTTTGAGGCCATTATTAAGAAAAATAAGGGTTACTTGAACACAAGCACTGCAATATTGTAACAGTCGATCTGATAATTGAGGTGGCTACTAAGTGACTAACAAAATGGATATGATGGACAAAGGGATGATCCATATTCCAGGCATGATAAAACATGGCAACACAAAATTTCATCATGTTAGCCAGAACAGTGCACAATTTAAAACAATTTTTTCCAGAATTTTCCATTTAATATTTTTGGATGACATGTGACTGTGCATAACTGAAATGTGAGAAAGCAGAACCACAGATAAGGAAAACTAGTATAGTCTGAATAGTAGCCCTATTAAATGTGAAAATATATTCTCTTTTTCTGCATATAATCTTTTAGACTTCTTGATAGTGTCCTTCAGAGGACAAATAAATTTAATTTTGATAAAGTCCAATTCTACTTTTTCTTTTGTTGCTTGTGCTATTGATGTTTTATCTAAGAAACTATTCTCTAATCTAACATAACTGCAATTTATCCCTATGTTTTCTTCTAAGATTTTAATAGTTTCATCTTTTACATGTTGGTCCTTGATCTATTTTGAATTAATTTTTGTATAGTGAATGAGATAGAGGTCCAAATTCATTGCTTTTCATGTGGATCCCGTTCTACAACACCACTTGCCATAAAGACATTCTTTACCAATTTAATTCTCTTGATATTTTTGTCAAAAATCAATTTATCATAAATATATAGGTTTATTCTGGACACTCAGTCTCATTCCACTTATCTGTATGGGCATCTTCATGCCAGTACAATACAATATTGATCATTATAGCTTTGTAGTAAGATTGAAATCAAGACATGTAAGTCCTCCAACTTTGTCTTTCATGTTTTAGTTTGTTTTGACTACTTTGGTCCCTTGAATATTAACATGAATTGTAAGGTCAGCTTGTCAATTTCTTCACAAATCTTAGCTGAGATTTTGATAGAGTTAGCACAGAATCTGTAGATTGTTTTGGAGACTATTGCTATCATAACAATATTTAATTCTTTTGATCCATGAAAATGAATCAATTGTTAAATTTATTTTTAAGTATTTTATTCTTTTTTATTCCATTGTAAGGGGAATTGTATTGTTCGTTTAACATTTAAGTTGTTCATTGCTAGTGTATAGAAATACAATTAATTTATATATTGTTCTTCTACCCTACAAACTTGTTGACTTTTGAAAATTATCTCTAACAGTTATTTTAGTGTGTGTGGGTAGTTTGAAACTTTCTGTATAGAAGATCATGTCATATGCAAATAAAGATAGTTTGACCTCTTACTTTAAAACTTGGATGTCCTTTATTTATTTCTCTTGCCTAATTGCTCTTCCTAGAACTTCCAGGACAATGTTGAATATTGAATATTGAATATTGAATGTTGAATAGAAGCCATGGAAATTTTTTCATAGATGCTCTTTATCACACTGAGGGATTTTTCTTTACACAACTTTATTTTTGTAGTTTAGGGTTTTTATATTGAAAGAAAATAGGATTTTGTCAACTGCCTTTGTTGCATCTACTGAGAAAATCATGTGGTTATTCCCTTATTCAATTAAAATGGATAATTTTTTTATTTTCTTATATTGAATCAACTTATGTTTATCATAACAAATAATCTTGTTTGTCATTTATCAAATAATAAATTCCATTTGTCTTAAATTTGATAACCATGGTGAAAGAAACAAATTCTTACAAACATATGAACTGTCTCTCTGAAGAAATGTTTCATGTGAACTTGAAAAAAATCTTTGTTTTCCTGTTGCAGGATGGAGTATCTGTTGGGTCTAGCTGTCTTATGCTGTGTTCAAGTCTTATATTTCCTTGAAAATCTTCCATCTGATTATTTTACCCATTACTGAAAATATGGTACTGAAGTCTTCAACTAATATTGTTGAATTGTTTATTTCTCTTTTTGATTATTTCAGGTTTTATTTCATGTATTTTGGTGCTCTCTTCTTATGTATATTTATGTTTATAATTGTAATATACTCTTGGTGGATTGACTTTTTAATCAATATAAAATATTATTTTTTTCTATCTGGTAATTTTTTAAATTCTATTTTATTTGATATTAATATGACCACTTATATTTAATTTTGGTTATGGTTTACATCATTATCTTAAACTGTTCAGGGAGGCCAAGATGGTGGATATTAGGACGCCTGTAGCTCACGCTTTCCCATAAATACACCAAGACTCACATCCACAGACCCACTCAGCAAACCAAAGCACCTGTGGAACTCCGATAGAATATCATCCTCCTCAAAAGACAAACACACCAAAAATCTGGTAGGAGAAAAGGAAAAAAGAAAGAAGAAAAGGCAAAACAGTGCAGGACAGGTCCCATGGGGAGGAAGTGGCAAAGGAGGACTAGCCCCCATTTGCTGGGTCTTCCGCTCTCCAACAGAGAGGCCAGCAGGATGGAGGGGGAACCTCCAAGGCTCAGATCTGTATGGAGCACCCCATGACTGAGAGAACTAAGTTAAATGGGCACAGAGGGTCCCTGTAACACCCAGCCTGAGATGTAGCTGGCAGCTGGGGGCTGGGACAGGCTGCCTGAGCCAGGAAGAGGACTGGGGCAGTTGCACTCAGGCAGCCCTGGGGGACTGCAGGGTGCTGCATGCCGTGGATGAGTGGATACACAAGGCAGAACAATCGGGTCCCTCCATTAAACAGCAAGGCTGATGTGCCCTAGGGGGAAGGGTGCATACACCCATCTCTAAAAACTCACGGAAAGTTTTTGGGCAAAGAGAGGCAGGGTTCAGGCACAATCGCCATATCCTCCAGCACTTAGCACCCAGGCGGGGGCGCAGGTGAATCCTGAATCCACACCTAAGGGCTTAGCAGCCTCAAAGGCCACACAGAGACTTGTCTACAGCCTGAGGCAGATAGGATCCTTCCACCCTAGTACCTCAGAGAACTCCTGCCACCAAGACAAACAGGAAGCTGAGTTTTGGCAAAGAGCAGAGACAGGGCTGAACCCCGAGCCCGCCTGTGGAGTGCCAACCTGAGGTGGAGCAGGAAGCAACACAGAGCTGGGGAGCAACAAGCACTGGGAGAGGGCGGGCGGCCACCTGCATTCCTGGCAGAATGCAGCACCTGACCGTGGTGCTGGGAGGGGGCATGACCAGCCCGCCTACCTATCCAGTCTGCAACATCTGACTGCAGCATAGGGAGGGGGAGTGACCCACCATCCCACAGTGAAGGAGAGCTGTACCTGACCCAGTGTTGGGAGGAGGTGCAATCTGCTTGCAGACAGGCACTGGGAGCAGCATAGACTATGGTGCCAATGGAGGGCCTCTGGAAAGAGAAAACTGAGTTCCCAAAACAGGGCAAAAACAGGAAGACTTCTCATTAAGAGCACACAGTCTCCAGGAAAACAACCCCCAGTTTTTTTGAATCACTTTTTTACCTGTTCTATTTTGTATTATCTTTATAAATTTTTACTTTTTAAACAGTTATATATGCTTCCAGTTTTAATTCCTTTTAAATTTTTCTTTAAAATTTTCTTTTATTACTTAAAAAAAATCCACATCATTTCATTTTTTTTGCTATTGGTTTGGATCACCTGTTATTGATTATACAAAGGTTTCAATTTTTCCCCTCTTTTCTCCCCTTTTAAAGGTTTTTAAAAGACATGTCAATCCAACTGCTATTCTGCTTCAAATTGGTCTTCTGTAATTCATTATACGCTGATTTCAAACCTTTATTCTCCCTTCTTTAAAATTCTCTTTCTCTCTCTCTCTTCTTTTTTAATTTTTATTCCTACATAGGCATTAGATAAATAAATAAACTCCTTAAGGACCACAATAGATAACTGATGCTCCATAAGCCAAGTGCCAGAGAGACATGAGCAAAATGAAGAGGCAGAGGAATCAATCCCAATTGAAACAACAAGATAAATCCCCTGAAAGAGTGAAAAATGAAATAGAAAACAATAGCCTACTAGATCAAGATTTCACAAAAGGAGTGATCAAAGTACTGAAGGAACTAAAAGAGATAGTGTTTAGAGATATATAATATGTCAAAAATGAAATTGAAGCTATAAAGAAGAGCAAAGTAGAATTGGCAAACTCATTGGCTGGGATGAGAACTGATCTAAAGGCTATACAAAGCAGACTAGATAATGCAGAGGAATGAATAAGTAACCAAGAAGACAGGACAACAGAAAGCACCAAACCAGAACAGTTCAGAGATAAACAAATAAAAATAAATGAAAACAACATAAAGAAACGATGGGATAATATAAAGTGTGCCAATTTTCACATAATAAAGGTCCCAGAAGGGGAAGAAAGGACAAAGGGGATTGAAAACGTATTGGAAGAAATCATGACTGAAAACTTCCCAAACTTAAAGAAGGAATAAGATATCCAAGTACAGGAAGTTCAAAGGGTCCCAAACAGGAAGAATCCAAACAGATCCACATCAAGACATCATAATCAGATGATGGCCAGAGTCAAGGATAAACAAATGATTCTAAAGGCAGCAAGAGAAAAGCAAGGAATGAGTTACAAGGGAACCCTCATGAGGCTCTCAGCTGATTTCTCTACACAGACACTACAGGCCAGAAGGGAGTGGCAAGATATATTCAAATTCCTAAATAAAAAAAATGCATCCTAGGCTACTTTATCAAGCAAGGCTATCCTTTAGGATAGAAGGAGAGATAAAGAATTTCACAGACAAGCAAAAACTAAAAGAATTTAGCAACACTAAACCCATCCTAAAAGAAATACTGAAAGGTCTACTCTAAATAGAA
Source organism: Camelus ferus (assembly GCF_009834535.1). NCBI lineage: Eukaryota > Metazoa > Chordata > Mammalia > Artiodactyla > Camelidae > Camelus > Camelus ferus. Next base: position 51,502,343 of record NC_045732.1, read on the forward strand.
AAGGAGCAGGATGCTACAGAAATGAGAAACTCATACCTGGAAAAGTGATAACTCATGAATTACAAATAAAGTAAACAAGAAATTGTAAAAGAAGACATCTAAATCATTAAGAGTGGGAGAGGGAAGCAAGAAATATGCAGTATTTTTTTCTGTCTCTTTAAAAATTTTTCTTCTCGGTAGGATGGGTTTGAGATTATATTACTATCAGTTTAATAAAAACAGTTACAGTAATGGGTTAATCCAAAAAGAGTAACCACAAGCCAAAAACTTACAAGGGAGTCACAAAAACTAAATGAAATCCATGATATTACAAAGGAAAATTACCAAACCACAAAAGGAAGAAGAAAGGAACAAAGACGAAATACCAAATCAACTGCACAGATAAGTTGAAAACGGCAATAAACACACATCTATCATTAATTACTGTAACAGTTAATGGACTAAATGCTCCAGTCAAAAGACATAGAGTGACAGACTGGGTAATAAAGCAAAAACCTTCAATATGCTGCATACAAGAGACCCACTTCAGGGAGAAGGACACATATAGATTGAGAGTGAAAGGATAGAAAATGATATTCCATGCAAATGGAAAAGGCAAAAAACCAGGGGTACCAGTACTGATTTCAGAAAAAAAAATAGGCTTTAAAACAAAGGCCATAAAGAAAGATAAAGAAGGACATTTTATAACGATTAAAGGAGTAATACAGATAAGGATATTGCACATGTCAATATATAAGCACCGTATATAGGAGCACTGCAGTACATAAAACAATTATTAACAGAGATAAAAGGGGTGTTGACGGGAATACAATCGTAGTCAGAGATTTTAACACCGCATTAACATCTTTAGACAGATCTTCCAGACAGAAAATATATAAGACAACAGAGAAATTAAATGATATAATAAAAAGTTAGATATGGTGGATATTTTCAGAGCATTACCCCCCAAAATAGGATATACATTCTTTTCAAGTGCACATGGAACATTTTCTAGGACTGATCATGTATTTGGGCACAAAAGAAACCTCAATAATTTTAAGGAAATAGAAATCATCTCAAGCATCATTACTGACCACAATGCCATAAAATTAGAAATCAACTACAGAGAAAAAAGGAGAAAAAAAGGAAAGTATGGAGCTTAAACAACATGCTATTACAAAACCAATGGGTCAATGAGGAAATCAAAGTTGCAATTAAAAAATACTTTGAGACAAATGAAAATGAAAACACAACCACATAACATTTATGGGACACAGCAAAGGCAGTACTAAGAGGGAAGTTTATAGCGATACAGGCCTTCCTCAAAAAAGAACAATCTCAAATAAACAATCTAACCCACCTGCTAAAGATTTAGATAAAGTAAAGTAAAAAGACCCCAAAAGCCAGTAGAAGAAAGGAAATAATAAAATCAGGGAGGAAATAAATTAAATAGAGATTTAAAAAGTCATAGAAAAATCAATCAAACCAAAAGCTGGTGCTTTGAAAAAGTAAATAAAATCGACAAACCTCTGGCCAAACTCACAAAGAAGAAAAAAGAGACAGAACAAATTAGCAAAATAAGAAAGGAAAATGGAGAAATTACAACAAATAACATAGAAATACAGAATATCATACGAGAAAATTATGTAAAACTATAGGGAACCAAAATGGATAACCTAGAGGAAGTGGACACGTTTCTGCAAACATACAGTCCACCAAGACTGAACCAAGAAGAAACTGACCACTTGAACAAACCGATCACTAGAATGAAATTGAATTAGCAATAAAAAAACATCCCTACAAATAAAAGACCAGGACCAGACGGCTTCACCGGGGAATTCTACCAAACATACAAAGAACACATACCAGTCCTTCTCAAACTCTTCCAGAAGATTAAAAAGGAGGGAATACTGCCATACTCATTCTATGAAGCCACCATCACCCTGATACCAAAACCAGGCAAAGACACTACCAAAAAGGAGAATTATAAGCCAACATCACTGATGAATATAGATGCAATAATCCTCAATAAAATATTAGCAAATAGAATCCAACAGCATATAAAAAATATTATGCATCATGACCAAGTTGGGTTCATCTCAGGGACACAAGGGTGGTTCAACATACACAAATCAAACAAAGTAATACACCACATCAAAAAGAGAAAGGACAAAAAGCAGATGATCATCTCAATACATACAGAAAAAGCATTTGATAAAATCTACACCCATTTATGATAAAAACTCTCACCAAAGTGGATGTAGAGGGAACATATCTCAACATAATAAAAGCTATATATGACAAACCTACAGCCAGCATAGTACTCAATGGTGAAAAACTCAAAAGCCTCCCACTAAAACCTAGGACAAGACAAGAATGCCCACTATCACCACTCCTATTTAACATAGTCTTGGAAGTCCTACCCACAGCAATCAGACAAGAGAGAGAAATAAAAGGGATCCAAATGGGAAAAGAAGAGGTAAAAGTGTCTCTATATGCTGATGACATGTTACTATATATAGAAAACCCAAAAAGTCCACACAAAAACTACTAGAGGTCATTGAAGAATTCAGCAAAGTAGTATGTTATGAGATTAACGTTCAAACATCAGTTGCATTTCTTACACTAATGATGAATCAACAGAAAAAGAAAGTAAAGAAACAGTCCCCTTTAAAAAAGCACACAAAATAATAAAATACCTAGGAATAAATCTAACAAAGGAGGTGAAAGAATTATACACAGAAAACTATAAACCATTGATGAAGGAAATTAAAGACTTTAAAAAATGAAAAGCTATCCCATGCTCTTGGATTGGAAGGATCAATATTTTTAAAATGGTCACACTGCCCAAAGCAAACTACAGATTTAATGCAATCCATATCAAATGACCCAGGATATATTTCACAGAACTAGAACAAATCACAATAAAATTTATATGGAACCACAAAATACTTAGAATTGTAAAAGCATTACTGAAGAGAAAGAAAGAGGCTGGAGGAATAACTCTCCCAGACTTCAGGCAATACTATAGAGCTACAGTCATCAAGACAGCATGGTATTGGTACAAAAACAGACATATAGACCGATGGAACAGAATAGAAAGCCCAGAAATGAACCCACAAATTTTGGTCAACTAATCTTCAACAAAGGAGGCAGGAATATGCAATGGAATAAAGACAGTCTCTTCAGCAAATGGTGTTGGGAAAACTGGACAGCAGCATGTAAAGCAATGAAGCTAGAACACTTCCTTACACCATACAGAAAAATAAACTCAAAATGGATCAAAGACTTAAACATAAGACAAGATACAATAAACCTCTGAGAAGAAAATATAGGCAAAACATTATCTCACGTACATCTAAAAAATGTTCTCCAGGGACAGTCTCCCCAAGCAATAGAAATAAAAGCAAGAATAAACAAATGGGACCTAAGGAAACTTAGGAGCTTCTGCACAGCAAAGGAAACCAGAAGTAAAACAAGAAGACAACCTACGGAATGGGAGAAAAATTTTGCAAAAGTTGAAACTGACAAAGGCTTGATCTCCAGAATATATAAGCAGCTCCTATGACTTAATAAGAAAAAAACAAACAACCCAATCCAAAAATAGTCAAAAGACCTAAACAAGCAATTCTTCAAGGAAGAAATACAAATGATCAATAAGCACATGAATAAATGTTCAATATCACTAATTATCCAAGAAATGCAAATCAAAACTACAATGAGGTATCAGTTCACACCAGTTAGAATGGCCATCAATCAAAAGTCCACAAATGAATAATGCTGGAGAGGCTATGGAGAAAAGGGAATCCTCCTACACTGCTGGTGGGAATGCAGTTTGGTGCAGCCACTGTGGAAAACAGTATGGAGATTCCCCAAAAGACCATGAATAGACTTACCATATGACCCAGTAATCCCACTCCTGGGCATATATTCTGAAAGAACTCTACTTCAGGATGACACCTGCACCCCATTGTTCATAGCAGCACTATTTACAATAGCCAAGACATGGAAACAACCTCAATGTCCATCAACAGATGACTGGATAAAGAAGAGGTGATATATTTATACAATGGAATACTATTCAGCCATAAAAACCGACAACATAATGCCATTTGCAGCAACATGTTTGTTCCTGGAGAATGTCATTCCAAATGAAGTAAGCCAGAAAGAGAATGAAAAATACTATATGAGATCCCTCATATGTGCAATCTGAAAATAACAACATAAAATAAAAAGAAAACATAAATACAAAACAGAAACAGACTCATAGACATAGAATACAAACTTGTGGTTGCCAAGGGTGTGGGGGTGTGAAGAGATAGACTGGAATTTCAAAATGTAGAATAGATAAACAAGATTATACTGTGTAGCACAGAGAAATATATATAAGATCTTATGGTCGCTCACATAGAATAAAATATGACAGTGGATATATATATGTTCATGTATAACTGAAAAATTGTGCTCTACACTCGAATTTGACACAACATTGTAAAATGATTATAAATCAATAACAAATGTTTAATAAAAAAAGTTCTTTGGAGAGTCAGCTAATTCCAGCTCTAAAACAAGGAATTATTCAATACTAATGGAGACTTTCAAAAGATATTCCCATTTGCCAAATTTGGGACAATTTGAATGGTGGTAATGGATTGTAACACAATCAATTCAAAAAATCTATCATTCTTATAAAAATAAATAAATACATACATACATACATACATACATAAAACCAGCAAGAGAAAAATGAATTGTTATATACAGGGGAATCCCCACAAGATTGTTTGCAGATTTTTTCGCAGACATTTTAGAGGACAGATGGGAGTATCAGGATGTATTTAAAGTGTTTAAGGAAAAAAAAATTGCCAACCAAGGATACCCTACACAGCAAAAATGCCCTTCAAGATTGAAGAAGAGATAGAATTTCCAGAGAAGCAAAAGCTAAAAGAGCTCATCACTGCTTAATTGTCCTTGCAAGAAATAATAAAGGGACCCTTTAAGCTAAAATGAAAGACACTAATTAGTTACAGGAAATCTATAAAAGTATAAATCTCACTGGGAAAGTTAAATGTATAGTAAAATTCAGAAAACTCTAATGTTGAAAATGTGGTGAGTAAACTGCTTATAAAGCTAGTATGAAGATTAAAGGACAAAAGTAGTAAAACTATAACTACAATAATTTGTTAAGGGATTCATAAATAAAAAGATGTAAACTGTGACATCAAGAACATAAAATATGGGGGGTGTAAAAATGTAGAGCTTTGTACTGCATTCAAATTTAACTTCTTACCAACTTAGAATAGATTGTTATAAATATAAATTGTTATATGTAAGCCTGCTGGTAACTACAAAGGAAAAACTTATCATAAACACAGAAAAGGGGGAGAGAGAGTAGGAGAGAGAGAGAGAGAGAATGAGGAATCTGAGCATAACACTACAGAAAATAATCAAATCTCAAAGGAAGAGAGTAAGAGAAGAAAGGTACAAAGCAATTGCAAAACAGCCAGAAAACAATTAAAAAAATGGTAATAAGTATGTATCTATCAATAACTACTTTTAATGTAAAAGGACTAAATTCTCCAATCAAAAGTCATACAGCAGCTGAGTGGATTAAAAAACAAGATCTGTTTCTATGTGTCTACAAGAGACTCACATCAGATGTAAGGACCACATGACAGACTGAAGATGAAAGGGTGGAAAAAGATATTCCATGCAAATGGAAACCAAAAGAAAGCTGGGGAAGCTATAGTTACATAGAATAAAATAGCCTTTAAAACAAAGAATGTAATAAGACACAAAGACGTTCCTTACATAATTATAAATGTTTCAATACAAGAGGATAAAATACTTGTAAATATTTATGCACCTGACATAGGAGTGCCTGAATAGATAAAGCAAATATTGAGATATAAAGGGAGAGATAGACAGAAATAGAGTAATAGTAGGGGAATTTAATACCCCACTTTCATCAATGGCTATATCACTGAGAGAGAAATCAATAAGGAAACATTGGCTATAAATGACACGTTATAACAGATGGACTTGACAGATATATAAAGAACATTACATCTAAAAGCAACAGAACATACATTCTTATCAAGTGTACATGGAACATTCTCCAGGATAGATCATATGTTAGGCTAGGAAACAAATATTAATACATCTAAGAATAATGAAATAATATCTAACATCTTTTGTGATCACAATGGTATAAAACTAGATGTCAGTTATAAAAAGAAAACTGGAAAATTCACAAATATGTGGAAATCAAAAATATGCTCCTGAAAAACTAATATGGAGAAGAAATCAAAAGAGAAATTTCAAAAATTATCTCGAGACAAATCAAAATGGAAAAGCAACACACCAAAACTTATGGTATACAGCAAAAGCAATTCAAAGAAGGAAGTTCTTAGTGATAAATACCTACTTCAAGAAACAAGAACAATCTCAAATAAGCAACTTAACTTTACACCTTAAAGAACTGAAAAATAATTTAAAAAGCCCAAATTTAGTAAAAGGGAGGAAATAAAGATTAAAGCAAAATTAACTGAAATAGGACTATAAAAAAAGAAAAGATCTATGAAATTAAGAGCTGTTTTCTAAAAAGGTAAACAACATTGACAAAACTTCAGCTAGTTTCACCAAGGAAAAATAGAGATAACTGAAATAAAAACAGAAATGAAATAGGAGACATTAAACCTGATACACCAAAAATACAAATGATTATAAGAGACAAGTATGAACAATAATATGCCAACAAATTAGACAACCTAGAAGAAATTCATAAATTTCTAGAAACATACAATCCACTAAGATTCAACCATGAAGAGACAGAATATCTCAACAGACCAATTACTAATAAGGAATTGAATCAATAATAAAAAGCCTCCCAGCCAACAAAGGACCAGATGGCTTCATTGGTGGATTCTACCAAATATTTAAAGAAGCATTAATGCCAATCCCTCTCAACCTCTTTCCAAAAAACAGAAGAGGAGGGAACTCTTCCAAAATCATTTTACAAGGCCAGTATTACTCTGATAGTAAAAAAGGTAAAGATGCCACAAGAAAAGACAATCACAGGTCAATGCAAAAATCCTCAAGAAAATAGGAAACCAAAGTCAGCAATACATTAAAATAATCATACACTGTGATCAAGTAGGATTTATTCCAAGGATGCAAGTATGATTCAACAACCATAAATCAATCACTGTGATACAGAACATTAACAAAATGAAGAATCAAAATTATAAGATTATCTCAATAGATGCAAAAAAGCATTTGACAAAATTCAACATTCATTTATGATTTAAGAAAAAACTCTTATAAAGTCAGTGTAGAGGGAACATACCTTAACATAATAAAGCCCATATATGACAAATCCACAGCTAATGTCACACTCAATGGCATGAGTTGAAAAGCTGAAAGCTTTTTCTCTAAGATCATGAACAAGGCAAGGAAGCTCACTCTCACCATTTTTATTCAACACAGCACAGAAGTCCTAGCCAGAGAAATTAGGCAAGAAAAAGAAGTAAAATGATTCAAAGTAGAAAATAAAAAAGGAAAACTGTCACTATTTGTAGATAACATTATATGTAGAAAACCCTAAAGACTCCACCAAAAACTCTTAGAACTAATTAAAAAATTCAGTAAAGTTGCAGGACACCAAATCAAAATATAAATTGGTTGTTTCTATATACTAATAATGAACTGTCAGAAAGAGAAATTTATGAAAACAATCCCATTTACAATTGCATCAGAAAGAATAAAATTCCTAGGAATAAATTTATCCAAGGAGGTGAATGATCTATACACTGAAAAATACAAAACATTGATGAAGGAAATTGAAGAAGACACAAATAAATGGAAAGATATTCTGTGCTCATGGTTTGGAAGAATTAAGTGTCCAGACTACCAAAGTAATCTACATAGTCAGTGCAATTCCTATAACAATTCCAGTGGTATTTTTCACAGAAATAGATAAACAACCCTAAAATCTGTATGGAAACACAAAAGACATCAAACAGACACAGCAATCTTCAGAAAGAAAAACAGCAGGAGGCATCACACTTCATGATTTCAAACTCTCTCACAAAGCTATAGCAATCAAAACAGTTTATTGGCATAAAACAGACTCATAGATCAGTGGAACAGGGCTGAGAACTGAGAAATAAACCCACACACATGTGGTAAATTACTTTATGACAGAGGAGCCAAGAATATACAATGAGGAAAAGGCCATCTATTCAATACATGATTTAGGGAAAACTGGACAGCCATATGTAAACAAATGAAACTGGACCCCTATCTTATACAATACCATACACAAAAATTAACTCAAAATGGATTAAAGACTTGAGTGTAATACCTGAAAGCATAAAATTCACTAAGAAAACATAGGAGGTTAACTTGATACTGTTCTTGTTGATGATTTTTGGGATGTCACACCAAAAGCAAAGGCAACAAATGCAAAACAAACAAATGGAACTGTATCAAATTAAAAGCTTCTGCACAGCAAGGGAAATTATCAACAAAATGAAAAGATAATCTACCAAATGGGAAAAATATTTTTAAGTCATATATCTGATAAGAGGTTAAAATCCAAAATATACAAATAACTTATAAAACTCAATAGCAAAAAAAAAAAAGCAATCTGATTTATAAAATAGGCAGAGAACAGAATAGACATTTTTACAAAGCCATAAAAATGGCCAGCAGGTACATTAAAAAGTTCTCATCATTAGGGAAATGCAAATCAAAACCACAATAAGATATCATCTCACACCTATTAGAATGGCTGTTATCAAAAAGACAAGAAATAACAACTATTGGTGAGAATGTAGAAAAAAAAAAGAACACTTGTGCACTGTTAGTGGGAATGTAAACTGGTACAGCCACTATGGAAAACAATGTGAAGATTCTTCAAATAATTAAAAAATAGAACTACCTTATGGTCTGGCAATTCCACTTACGGGTATTTGTCCAAAGGAAATAATAAAACATTAACTTGATAAGATATCTGCATCCTCATGTTCATTACAATAACCAATACATAGAAGCAACCTGTGTCCATCGATGGATGAATGGATAAAGAAAATGTTATATATATATATAAAATATGCCATATATATATACATATATATATATGTATATATATATGCCATAATAAAGGAATGAAATCTTGCTATTTGCAGCAATGCGAATGAACACGAGGGTATTATGGTAAGTGAAATAGGTCAGACTGAAAAGTTAAATACTATATTATCTCATTTACATGTAGAATCTAAAGATCAATCAATGAAACAAACACAAAAAATACAAACACAAAAAAGTAAAAATCAAGCTCATGGATATAGAGAATATATTGTCCTGAGGTGGAGTTTGGGGGTGGGAAAAATGGGTAAAGGGGGTCAAAATGTACAGATTTCCAGTTATAAAATGAATAAGTCATGGGGATGTAACATATACCATGGTGACCATAGTTAATAATACTGTATTGCATATTTTAAGGCAGCTAGGAGGTTCTTGATAGTTCTCATCATACAAGGAAAAAAATTATAACTATGTATGGTGTCAGATGTTAACTGAAATTAATGTGGTGATCATTTCCTAAGGTATACAAATACTGAATCATTACATTGTACATCTATAACTAGCATAATGTTATATCAGTTATACCTCAGTAAATTTTTTTAAAAGATAATGTGGTATATATACCTGATATATATAAAATGTGATGTTATTCAGCCATTAAAAAGAAGGAAATCTTACCATTTGTGAAAACAGGGATAGACCTTGAGGGCATTATGCTAAGTGAAACAACTCAGAAAAAGACAAATATGATATGATCTCAATAATATGTTGAATCAAAAAGATAAACCCATAGATACAAATAACAGTTTGGTGGTTGCCAGAGGTGGGGGTGGGAGGTGAAATGGGTTAAGGTGGTCAAGAAGTAAAAATTTGCAGTTATAAAAGTTATGACATACAATGTACAGCATGGTGAATATAGTTAATAATACTTTATTGTACATGTGCAAGTTGCTAAGAGATTAGATCTTAAAAGAAAACCTACGGAATGGGAGAAAATTTTTGCAAGTGAAACCGACAAAGGCTTGATCTCCAGAATATATAAGCAGCTCATACGACTCAATAAGAAAAAAATAAACAACCCAATCCAAAAATGGGCAGAAGACCTAAACAAGCAATTCTCCAAGGAAGACATACAAATGATCAAAAAGCACATGAAAAAATGCTCAATATCACTAATTATCAGAGAAATGCAAATCAAAACTGCAATGAGGTATCACCTCACACCAGTCAGAATGGCCGTCATTCAAAAATCCACAAATGACAAATGCTGGAGAGGCTGTGGAGAAAGGGGAACCCTCCTACACTGCTGGTGGGAATGCAGTTTGGTGCAGCCACTATGGAAAACAGTGTGGAGATTCCTCAAAAGACTAGGAATAGACTTACCATATGACCCAGGAATCCCACTCCTGTGCTTGTATCCAGAAGGAAATCTACTTCAGGATGACACCTGCACCCCAATGTTCATAGCAGCACTATTTACAATAGCCAAAACATGGAAACAGCCTAAATGTCCATCAACAGGTGACTGGATAAAGAAGAGGTGGTATATTTATACAATGGAATACTACTCAGCCATAAAAACCGACAACATAATGCCATTTGCAGCAACATGGACGCTCCTGGAGAATGTCATTCTAAGTGAAGTAAGCCAGAAAGAGAAAGAAAAATACCATATGAGATCACTCATATGTGGAATCTAAAAAACAAAAACAAAAACAAACAAACAAACAAAAACAAATCGTAAATACAGGAGAGAAATAGACTCACAGACAGAGAATACAGACTTGTGGTTACCAGGGGGGTGGAAAAAAAAAAAAAAGTTCTCATCTTTACCAGAAGAAAATTGATAACTATGTGTGGTGATGGATACTTACTAGACTAATTGTGTTGATCATTTCTATAATTTTATGTTGTACACCTGATACTAATATAATGTTATATGTCAATTATATCTCAATAAAATAATTGTGATTTTTAGTCAGACTTTTGTAGTTATTTAAATGGGAGTGATGTTCTCTTGCAGCTTTCTATATCCTAAGTAGAAGCAGAGTCAAAATTAAACAAATTAAATTTATAAAAATCAAATACTATTCTCCTTTTGCTCATTCTGTTACAGGTCAGCATTAAGGAACCATAGAGATATTTTATGTAAAGTGTTTAGCTTATTGTATGATATATGGTGCTGTTTTAATTAGTCATAACCATTATTGTTGTTGTTGTTTTACCTTCATCTTCTCCTTCATTGTCTTTATTTATTTATGGGCCCAGTCAAGCAAGATGTGACCAGTTGCTGAAGACTTGTCTCTCCAACAGCCCAGAGGATAGAATCATTTCTCCTTTATTTCCTATTCACTCATCACAAAGCCTAAACTCAATGAATTTGCTAGAAAAACCATGTTAGCATAATGGACAATGCCAATGTTTTTAAGTCTTCCCCTTGATCAAAATTAGAGTAACTGAAAGAAAAGAAGAGGCACTATTTGGTTCTTAAAGGTGTAATATAAAGCAGGTTGTGAAGACTGGATATAATAAGGGGTTACTAAGTTTGTTTTCAGTGTCAAGCAGGCTCAAAGCTAATTAGCCAGAAACTCTTATTGTTAATGAAACCCTTAGCACTTAACTTTTCACTAATTAGTCCATTTACTCCACCTACAATGTCAGAAAACAATTCACACCAGTAGTAATCAGCACTATTGAACAGAACCTCAGATTTATTTTTTCCCCTCCTTGGCTCTTAGTCTCCCATATATACATGAAAGTTTCCTGCCTAACATATTTCCTAACATTAGCTCTCACATAGGTACAGTAGGTGAATCTACAGAATAGATTAGAGGGACCCCAAACTGAGCAACCTAGAGCAATGCTTAAATTCTGATTTGAATTTTACAGGACAAACTCCTAGTCCCTCTGTGCCTTCTATATGAACTAGGTGGTGGTGGGATTGCTATTTGACTCTGAACTTTTCCTCAAACATCTCTCCACTACTTACACTTGGTTCCTTACTTTCAAGAAGTAACTATATCCCCTGACATGGGTGGACATCCTTGGCCTTTGATCATATCTGATCTATCCTGTCATCCATCTGCTTAAAACCTATTGCCCTCAGGACAAATTCTTTAAAAAAAGTATGCAAGTTTCTTTATTATCTAGGCCCTACCTCCTTCTCTAGGCTCATCTCTCATCACTCCCCACCACACACTCCATACTTTAATCACACCAAAATCCTTGTAGTTCCTCAAATGCAGCATGTTCGCTTATGTCATCCTTGCCTTTGCTTCTTTGCCTGGAAAGTCCTTCTCTCTCAAGCTTGTTGCCTCTGTTCACTTAGGTTTCACCAGTGAAGTGTGTTGAGGTGAAGATTAAATGGGATAACATGGTAAGCACCAAGTAAAATACTTGGCCTTCCTTCCTTTATTTACTCAATCATTCATTCAATGAAAATATATTGAACTTCTACCACATGCACAATATTGTGCTAGAAGCTTAGGCTACAGAAATTAATACTCTTACTTCAAGGAACTCAGAGTTCTTGAAAGTAAACTGATAGATGAATAAATGCAACAGGATAAGTGCTGACAAATAGGTGCGCATAATGGGTCATGGGAACATAGAGAAAACACTTAACACAAAGTGAGAGGACTGAGGAGAGGGAAACTTACTGGCAGAGGAGAGTTTCACAAAAGGCTTCTTGGAAGGGTTGACATTATTCCTGAGTTGACTCTTGAAAAGCGAATGGGGGTGGTGGGAAGGGGCAGGCTGGGATTTCAAAATGTAGAATAGATAAACAAGATTGTACTGTGTAGTACAGGGAAATATACACAGGATCTTGTGGTGGCTCACAGCAAAAGAGAATGTGACAATGAATGTATGTATGTTCATGTATAACTGAAAAGTTGTGCTCTACACTGGAATTTGATACAACATTGTAAAATGACTATAACTCAATAAAAAATGTTAAAAAAAGAAAAGTGAATAGGAGGTAGATATAAAAAGGAATTATAGGGGGTGGGGTTAGGTGGTTGTGAACAAGGATTCTAATCAATGGGGATAGCATGTAGAAAGGCTCAGAGATGAAAGAGAGTCATGATACTTTAGGAAACTGACTCAAATACATGTCCATGCAGGGAACAGGTATTAAAGGAGAATTAAGAACACATAACAGACATCTAATATTCCAGTTTCTCTGTCTCTTTCTCTTTCTCTCTCTCCCCCTCTTTCTCTCTCTCCCCTTCCCTCCTTCCCTCCCTTCTTCATCTTTTCCTCTTTATTTCTCTTTCTTTCCTGCTTTCTGCTTCCTGATGCTCTCTTTCATCATGTTCCCTCTAGAACTCACAATAGCTCCCTATGCCTACCCTTCTAATTTCTTATTAAGATCTTTCATAATCTGACCCCTCTTTACCTCTTCACTATATTCACCAGTTATTCCTCAACACATACTCTTTGCTTTAGATACCTGGTCTTCTCACTGTCTTTAAATGTCCTAAAACGATTTCTATTTCTGTGTATTTGCTCACTCTCTTTATCATACTTAAAGTGCTCTCTGTGCTTATACCAGAGATTCCAAACACAAAAAGAAGGTAATATAAATGACTGAAATCAATCACGTATAATACAATAAAGAATGCTAGGGGTTATGGTGAACTTTCATTTTCTCATATTTAAAATGAGATTATAAAATCAACCTTTGAGTATTCTTAAAGATCAAACGAAATTATGAAGGCAAAGCAAGTGATTCTGTATAGTAGTACATACTCAACAACTGGTAACATTTATTATTTGCTGAGACTTTCTATTTTTCAATTTGTTTCAAGATGAGTTGCAATTGCTTTTTAAAGCATTTTATCTCATATTCTTTAAAATCATTGTCAACTAGAGGCAATATCTCATCTTGGTGTTGGTGTCAATTGATGGTCTTTTCTCATTCAGCTTGTGATTTTTCTGGTTCTTGGCATAACAGGTGATTTTTTTAGTATATCATGGACAGTTTGTCTATCATTTTAGGATACTCTTGGTCCTATTGAACTGTTTTATTTTAGTAGGAAGTCACCCTGTATAGGTTTAACGTGCAGGTCTTGGTATATTTCTGTAGGTTGTAATTTCAATGGCAGTTTAATTTCCATAGCATCTGCTGGGTTATTTCAGTCTGCTTGGTTTAGCTGATGCTACTGAGACTCCCACTGATTCTTTTTGGTACTGCCTGAGAGAATGGAAGGGGATTACCCAGGTGACCCTCTAGATTCTGGTGTCTTCCCATGGGATGAGGGTGTGATAGGATCTCTGTACCACCTGACCCCTTCTTGAGATGCCTCAGACTCTTGTGGGTGAGAGGATAAGACTCTTGGCCAGAGAAGAAAGAGACTTCCCAGGCAGTCATTTATTATGGCTACATCCCTCATATCAGTTCTGCCTGCCAGCCTTGGTGTCTGGGTTCAGGAGGACAGTCTCAAATTTAAGGAAACAAAGAGGTTTCCTGGACCAGGTCATCTACTGTAGTTGGGTATCTCTTACCATCTCTGTTCACCAGTCTCAGTATCTATGGGTGTAGGGAAGACAGTCTCCGGACTGGCAGGAGTGCCTTTCTTGGCTCTTTAATTTTTGTCTAGGATCTTATTTGATACTCTTTGCTGGAAGTGTCAGGCTTACTTGATGTCAAGATGGACTCCAGTTTGATCTAGGAAAAGAATGTGACTACTTGGGCTGCCTTCTGTCATGGGAAGGGAAACACTGGGTCTAATCCACCTTCTTTCTTATGATGGACACAAGATGTATTTCACTTTCTTCCTACCAGCTTTCAAAATTCTCCTTTGGGTGCCTTTTGGGCCATATGTAGGGTTTATAATTTTGCTTAGTGTGGAGAAGGAAAAACAGGCCTATATCATCTTGTCTTGATAAGAAGTCTTCACATTTATTCTTAATAAGAAAAATTATAAAAAGGAAAAATGGTATAGACTGACTGGTAGAATTAATAATGACATTTATTTTATCTTTCTCTTTAAGTAACAATGAAACTAAAATTAGCATCCCTCCCTGCAATAAGATGGCATAGAGGAATAAGCAGAAATTTATAATCCTGAGTTTGATTTCCAGCTCTCACTGCTTAATGGGGTGACACTGGGCAAAATGATTTCTTTTAACCTCATTTTCCTAGACTTAAAATGAGTCTACAAATATCTCCCTTTTAGAGTTTTGTGATGATTAAATAAGATAATGTATATACCATATTTGGCACAGTGTCTGTTCAGTGCTTACTAGATTATAGTTGTCTTTATGCATTATTAACATCTTTCTTCTAGAATCCTATTCCCTACTTTGTCAGAGGTCCTATAACCAGGTGATTGTAGAGTACTTTCTCCATTCTTGCGGAAAAAAAAAAATAAGTAGCTTCCTTCTAATGATGGCCAACTTCCAGCTTATGGACTCTGTCTGGCAAAGACCCTACATGCTGTACTATACACATCTGTACAAGTACTTAAGTTTTTTCCCCCTTTGTCTGTTGAAAGCAGGGATTCCCACTTTAGAGTTCCAGCAGATGTTTCTTTATTTAAACTGCATTCACTGGGAGGAAGGAAAGAGAGACAGACACACAAGGAGGAAAGAGGTCTGGGTCATAGCACCACATTTATTCAGAGGCCACAGTGCCAGGAAAAATGTGCACACCAATTGTAATTTGTTTTTTCCGTTTCATTTGATTTTTTTCAAACAGGAATTTCTTGTTTCCTTAGATACTAATTAAATATCAGTTACTGTGAACCTGGCAGTGAACTTTCAACGTGGTGATGGATGGCCAAATACTGTAGTTATTGCAGGCCCTTAGCAGGAAATTTGATAGGGAATTTTTGTTTCAATGCAGTGACTGCTTTTGTCTTCATGTACATGTTTTTGCTTCATATGCAGTGGACACTTAAACATATATCAAAGGAAGGAATTAAGTTTAAGGCAGTTGTTTATTTTCAAGTTTGGGTCTATCTTTTATTTTATAAGTTTCTTATACATGAAGCTGATTGGTAGCTTTGTTGGATCTGGAGAATCATCACTCTTTAGGGCACATCATTATTCCATCTAATCCACTATCTTAAGCTGTAGCCTTTGTTTAGAATAAAATTTGCTCATTGTTCTCAACTACAAACTCTAACTTCAGCTTCTTAATCACTATGTGAGAAAACATTGGTTGAAACATGAAAATTTTAGCCAAACTAGTGATTAGGTATCAAATGGAACAAAAACCCATTCCAAACTGTCTGCCTGGATTCAGAGTTGTTTTTGTAACTGAACTCAATCACTCCAGTCAGTAAGAGAATGTAAAATCTGGAAAGAAAACTGTGTTGAGGAAAAGTCCTGAAGGATTGACCAGAGAGTTAATTCTGGCCATTATTGGATTCAAGTCCCATTCTTTATGGGTGTTTGAGCTTTAGATGAAGCCAGGAATAATATGGACCATCTTGATCAAGTTCACAGGAACAACTGTGTGGCTGGGACATGTATGTAGATGATGAATTGAGGAAATATCTGCTAAGCAGGAAGCCAATTAAGTTGTCTTTCATTAGCAAAGACAACTATTTTAGATGAGACATGCCATGAAAGAAAGAACAGGCCTTTAGAGTCAGGCAGAATTGGCTTTGAATTACCTTTATTACACATGTGATTTTGAGGAGGTTATATAATCTCTCTAGGTCTAAGTTTCCTCATCTGCAAAATGAGGTTAATCAAATCTATCTTAAATTAACTAATAAGAAAAACACTTAATAACCTTAAAGGAAAATGAGCAAAGAGCACAAGAAACTTACAGAAAAACAAAATAAAAAATGACTGAAAAGTATGAAGAATTTCCAACCTCATTAACAATAAGGAAGTACACATTAAATATGATACCAAATACTGTATGTTTTCACTTATATGTTAAATCAAAAAAATAAAATATTCTAATGAATATAACAAAACAGAAACAGACTCATAGATATACAGAACAAATCAGTGGCTACCAGTGGGAGATGGGTGGAGAGAGGGGAAAGACAGGGGAAGGGGATTAAGAGGTACAAACTACCAAGTATAAAATAAATAAGATGCAAGGATGTAATGTACAGCACAGGGAATATATCCAATATTTTATAATAATTTTAAATAGAGGATAACCTATATAAATTTTGAATAACTATGTTGTACACTGAAAACTAATATAACATTGTAAGTCAACTATACTTCAAGAACAAAAATGTAAAGCTGCTTTTTCTCTTTTCAAATTATCAAAGATTCCAAAAATAATAATGCAGTGTTGGCAAGGGTGTGGTGAAATGAGCATCTTGCATACTAATGGAATGTAAACTGGCATAACTTTTCTGGAAAGCAATTGCAAAACATATCAAAAGGATTCAAATAGCTCATAATCCATAACCTTTGACATAGGAAATTCTCTTTTAAGAAATTGGTCAAAGGGAACACTCAAAAGCCCAACAAACATTAATTTTCAAAGTCACTCCTTGCAGCATTATTTATAATAGCAACATCGGAAACCTAAAGGACTAACAATAGGAAAAAGTTTAAATAAATTATGATTTATCTCTTTAATGAGATATTATGAAAATGTTTTAAAGGATATTTTAAACAATATTTAATCTTATGAGAAAACACTCACAATGTGAGTGCAAATAAGAAAAATATATATATATACAGTATTATCCCAATTTACAAATATGCATACATATTGTGTGTGTGCTTGTGCATGTGTGTCTAAAGCAATGAATGACTTAAAGGAAAGAAATATTTCAAATAGTTAACTCTGAAGAGATTATAAGTCATCTTTTTTTGACATTTTTTGTTTTATCTTTCTGTAACTTTCAACACATCTACAATGAACATATTTTCACAATCAGAAAACTATAGCATGATAGCAGGATGGTTGTGAGGGTTAAATGAACCAGTTTGTCTAGGAACTTACACAAAGTAGATGTGTAGGTTCTGTTTATTAAATTTTATCATTTTTGGTTTTATCTAACTCATGTATCGTAATTACAACCAGAGTATTGACATCCTTTCCACCCTTTGCTTCCAGATTCAAATCCTGTACATTTCTGTAGTTCTGACTCAACTTACTTCACTCAAAACTCACCTTTTTTCTGATATAGTTTTTTTTTTTGTTTGTTTTCTGGATCTCTTCAAAATGTATACATAACATGAAAATATATTCAAAGTCATTAGGAATCAGGGAAATACAAGTTAAAATCAAAATGAGATACCACCACACAACATCAGAATGGCTAAAATTTAAAAGAATAGTGACAACACCAACTGCTAGCAAAGATGCAGAGACACTGGAACACTCATACATTGCTGGTGGAAATGTAAAACAGTACAGCCACTCTGGAAAACAGTTTGGCAGTTTCTTATCAAAGCAAACATGTAATTACTATGTTACCCAATAATTGCATTCTGGGGCATTTATCCTAGAGGAATCAAGAATTATGTTCAACAAAAAAATCTGTAAATGAATGCTCATAACAGGTTTAATTCATAATATCCCAAAACTGGAAACAGCCCAGCTGTCATTCAATAGGTGAATGGTTAAACAAAGTACATACATCCTAGGTACCGTGGTATATCCATACCAGGGAATATGCCTCAGAAATTAAAAACAGGATGTATGCAAAAATTTAAATAAATATCCCAAGAATTAACCTGAGTGAAAATAAAAAAGATCTCAGAAAGTCTCATACTATATGATTAAATTTTTATAAAATTCTTGAAATGACAAAATTATAGAGAAGGGTGGGGAGGTAAGTAGTGGATGTGGGTATAAAGAGAAAGCATGAGGGAGTCTTACTAGATATTCAAAATAGAATATTTCTGTATTTAGAACTTGATAGTTGATACAGAAACTCACACAGGTGATAAAATTGTAGAAAACTTATGATGCACACACATATATATATAGACACAAATGAGTACAAATAAAACTGGGCAGCTCCAAAAAAGATTGGTGGATTGTATCAATGTCAATTTCTTGGTTATGACATTATACTACAATTTTGCAATATGTTACCATTGGGGTAGCTGAGCAAAGCATATGAGAGATTTTTCTGTATTATTTCTTATAACTTCATGTGTATCTATAATTATCTCAATAAAATATTTTAATTAAAGATTGTATTTATATATGCCATATGCTCTGCATTACCCTGTATATCCTATGCCCTTGTAGAGATTGTTCCCTGGTCACCACAAATCCCTGTGAACAGACAAGTGTCTTCTATTTTTGTGTCAACAGGATGCCTAGCACAGGGTTGAGTGCACCATTTCATTTTATTAAATTGGAAAGCAATACCTCTCTCCCCATCAAAATTATTTTTATGACAGTGGTAGAACTTGAGTTATTTTATTTTTTGTTATTTTTCAATTATTGAATAGTGTTATTATAAAAATGTTTTGACCTACCACTTTCTTAAAACTGTTAAAATATGGAGCTAACAGCAAAAACAAAACACCCAATAGATATCCCCTACCTTCTAGGCATTATTGAAAGCATTTTAGCATAATGCTTTAAAGTGAGTTGAAGCCCCATCTTTGCCCCTCTCTAGCCTTTGGGTAAGTTATTTAACCTCAGTTTCCTCATTCCATAATATGGGGATAATAATAGTACCTATATCATAAGGTTGTTATGAAAATTAAATGAGCAATCAAAACGATTATTACAGTATAGAGTAAGTGCTCAATAATGTTATCTACTTTTCCTATTACTGATATCCTTCTGGTCAGCTCCTACTATAAAGGCTACTTAGTGCTAAAACATTTAATACAGACAAGTGATATGTGAACATATTAGTTTCCCAGAGGTGCCTTAATAAAGTATCACAAGCTTGTTGGCTTAAAACAGAAACTTGTTCTCTAGCAGTTCCGGCAACTGTAAGTCTGAAATCACGGTTGGCAAGACTGATTCCTTCTGAGCACTCTAAGGGAGAATCTGTTTCATGTGTCTCTCCTAGCTTCTGGTGGTTACTGGCAATTCTTGGTGTTCCTTGGCTTCTAGACTCATCACTTCAATATTTTTTTCCATCTTCACATGGCATTCTCCCTGCATGTCTCTGTGCCTGTGCTCATATCTACCTCTTCTTATAAGGACACCAATCATATTAGATTTAGGGCTCACCAGACTCCAGCATGACCTCATCTTAACTTGATTACATCTGCAATAACCCTATTTCCAAATAAGGTAACATTCACAAGTTACTAGAACTAGGAATTCAACGTATCTTTTGGGAGGACACAATTCAATCCATGATAGGAATTAGGAGTGAGGGCAATTACTAAAGAATGAAATACTTATTAAAAGCTTTTTGGAAGAAGTAGGACTACAGGTCTTGAATTGAGCAGGTAAAGAAAAGTGGGCAGGGGAAGAAGAACAGTGGCAATGAACACAGGCATAATTAGAAATAATATCTAATGAAGAAATTAACATATTTTCTTTATTTATTTCTATATTTTGTCTCTGAGACTTAACATTGGGTTTGTATTAACCTGTAAGCTCTTTACTAGATTGAGAGATTTTGGTGGATGGAGATAGCTATGTCTTACTTGTCTGTCTCCCCTGCATTGTCTTACCCAGGACTTGGCATAAAGTAGGTTCTCAATAAGGGCTTTCTGACCTGAACTGCACTTAGCAACATTAGAAAGGAATCGATGATTGAAGCAGACTTCCAACTAATTTAAATGGCCTTTTTTCTCTATATGGGCTCCTGAAAGATAAATAAATATGTTTCAAACATAAGATTCATATATTATGCTTTTTGTGAAGGTGCAGTAGAAAGACATCTAAGAGGTTGAACTTCTGTCAGATTTACAAGCTTTTTTCCTACTGTATGTGTCTGTCAAACTTTGCCTGAATGCTTTTGGGAATGGTCAACTTAGTACTTCCCATAACTTTAATTGTTAGAAAGTTTTCTATTTGTTTGTTTGATAGTTTGCTGGACTAAATATTCAGGTCAAATGTTTGTTTCTGTAATGAATACCACTCGGCCTTAGTCCTGCCCTATGGGAATACAATATTAAGTACTATTACAAAACCACAGTTCAATAGTGATATTCAGTGGTGAAAGCCAAGGTAGAGGAAGGGCAGAGATACAATCAGCAGTCTCAGAGTAAATCATTTCCGTTTGTATGTCTGATTGATGGACACAATCATTTTACCTACTCTGTCCTTATAATTTCTTTGACTGTGATTCATAAGGGAAAGCAGACAAGATTTTTGTTTGATTCAAGTCCAGGATAGAAACTGCACAAATATATTTTTACACTTAAGGTGGTTAACTAAGTCAATAGTTTAACTTTGGAAAAAGCCTGCTTCTCTCTTACTCTCCCCCAGGGCCTCTGAACACTGAAGTATGGCAGGAAACAAGTTTGAATTCCTTCCTGGGGGTGTGTGTGTAAATAATGTCTTTTCTTTCCAGACAACCCAAATCACACTACCTGTTATTGGTGTAAGTACATATTGCAGATGAGGAAATTGAAGTTCAAATTGGTTAAATGAAGTGCTAAAATCACAAAGCTGATAGAGTCTTTCCTAAAGACCAGAACTCCCTTTAAATGATCAAAAGAATGAACAAGAATTCTACGACTTAGGAAAAGAAAGTCACATGTGCATTTTTACAATGAACCAGCCATAATCAATAAGCTGCTGGTGATAGGAAAAAGATATTAATCACAAAAGTTTGCCTAGGAATTTTATTCATTCTTGATACTGTTTGGTGTTTTAGACCCGTTAAGCCTGAGAAAGAGTGGAGGCCCAGCCAAATTAACATTGAGCAGACCAACCCAATTTGGCTTTGTTTCTAGAGCCACCATCCCATTGCAACCCCTTCAGAAGTTGTGCATTCTGTGTTGTATGCCTAATCTTGACCTGCTAGTCCAACACTGTCTTTTTCTTCAAGGAGTGTTGTATTAGAAGACAATTGAAGATCTGCTTCTTTGATCAGCTACTTACTTGCAATCATGGTGACCACTAACAGAGCTGAGTCTCCAGGCCATCTTCTGTCCAATCTATCTCGGTCATTTCCTTAAGGGAAAAAAAGGACATGATTATATCACAAACTAGTACTGTGTTTCTATGACAACATAATAGTCAGCTGTGGTTTTGGCTGTGTATACTATAATGGAATCACATTTTTGGTGATTACAAAAAAAAACTTGATGACTGCCTGGGCATCAAATGAAATAATTACTTAGGAAGACTTTATTGCTACCCACAGAAAGTGAGACTTAGTTCTTGCTTCCTACTGGAAATTGTTCTCCCCCTTCCCCAGTTACTTCCCATTTCATTTATACATTCTCTGTGGGCTTTGCCCACACATTATAAAGGTAAAACTTTATAAAATCAGTATCGCATAATTTCTAGGCAAAATTTTCTGAAAATCACAGAGGTCAACATTAGTTTTACATAATTTTTATGTTTAATTTGAGTTTATATGAAATCCATTTTATTACTTCATGAAATAAGAATCCCAGAGCTGGATATAATCAGAATACCCATCCCAGCATAACAGAATACCCATCCCAGCATAACAAATCAGGCCACTGGGGCTCCTTTCTGTAGAAGGATTTTTATTAGGGCTTCTGAGAAAATAAAGTGGTAAGGAGAACTGTGACACTAAGAATTAGACCATGGTACATGGTACATGGAATTTTAACTGTAAAATCAAAAGGAGAATAGTGATGTTAATACTGTAGGAGGTGATAATGATTGTTGTTTGAGAAAGACACTTTGAGTTAGTATCATTTTATACCACTTAAATATCCAGGCCTGGGGGTTCTTGTCCTAGCTTTCTCAAGAGATAGTTCTATAATAAATGAAGACAGTGAAACCATTCTTTAGAAGAGCTAGATAAATGAGTTTGCCTGCTGGAATGATATAACAACTTGAGAGAAAGTCTCTCCTCTCTCTTTTAGGGAGCCTAGTAAAGTTTTTAATTCTGGTAGAGAAACTCCTACTTCCCCCGTGAAAAGGTAGAATCTGTGGTAACATAGCCAGAGATACATAAGAGAGCATGGGCAGGGCTGCCAACCTGGACAGCAGTATTGAGGTTAAATTCCAGTGACAATGTCAAGATCCAACCATCAGTCAGAAGTGTCAGAGTCAATAAAAGCCACAGGGCAACAGAGCAGAGATAGCAATAACAGACATTAGCTGGAGAATTTGGGCCACCATGAGATATAATCGATCCATCTGGGGCACTGCCATGGAAAGGATGGGCTTGAGAGCCTTGATCAGCTAGCAAATTTTACGTGGGAAATGAGAAGTAAAAATTCCTTTGACTCCCATTGATATGACTACCAACATCCCTTGGTTTTCTTCCCCATGTCTTCACTTCATCTCAATGAAAATATAGGCATGTAAGTGCACCTCTCAGGAGCAACCCACATTCTATTCATAGCTCTTTTCCAAAAGACACTTTGTGACCCTTCACATCAGATGTTATGACATCATGATATAGTACCATCTAAAACCTGAGACAACTCCTCAAGGGTGGTCTCACAGGATAAAGGCAAGAGTGTCAATTTCATAATCTTTCAATCAAAGCGTCTACATTTTTTCTTGTTTTCTACATTGATTTCTATATAAATTGTGTTTGAAGAAGGGATTCTGCTTTTAAAAGCTGAAAACCACTAGCTAGTCAAATTTCTCTGGCACCAGTCTCTTTTCTGGTAAAGTTGGGATAATAATAACATTTACCACATAACCTACAATACTCCATTACATTATACCCTTGTACTGTTCTACCTCTCACCAGGAAAACAGGAGGTCCCTGAGAGTAGACAACTGTCATTCATTCATTCATAAAATAAATACTCTTTGAATGTCTTTTTGTATCAGGCACTTGGGATAGGCAACTAGGTACTCATGATGAACAAAATAGACATGGCCCTTGCCTTCCTAGAGCTTACTCTCAAATCATTCCAAAGCCCTTACAACAACCTACAATATGATAGGGTCTACTCAATGTCTCTGAATTCATTTACTGCTACTCAATTCCTGGTTCTTTGTGTTCTAGCCATAGTGACTATTTTTTGTTTCTTCAATACTCTAGGAATGATCTACTGATGCACTATCTGTCCTCTCACCTGAAATATTATATTATATATATACATATATAATATATATATAATATATATACATATATAATATATATATAATATATATATATACATATATAATATATATATATATATTTAACTTCCTATTTCCTTCAAGCCTGCTCTAGTGTCACCTTCTGAAATGAATCCCATTGTGACCAGCCTATTTGAAATTAAACTCCCATTCCCAAGACTCATTATCCCCTTTACTATGGTGTAATTTTTCCTCCACATTATTTATCACTTTCTAAATACCATAAAATTCAGCTGTTCATTATGTTTATCATTTATTATCTGTCTCCCTCTACTAGAATAATAGTTCCACTACGCAGAGCAGGATTTTTGTCTGTTTTGTTCATTTAATGGCATAGAACAATGCTGGGCACAGAGGAGGTCCCTCAATTAATATTTATTAAGTGAATGGATTCATAGAGACCTTTTCCATATACCCTCTCCCCCATGTTATTCTTTGTCCACCCAGATTCTTTATTCTAGTATCCTCAAAAAACTGCATTTTTCTTTTCTGTTCCTCCTTTTTGTCTCCATTTTCTGAAAAAAAGAAATACCTCTCCTGTGTTTTATCCATTCAGGGTCCTCTCTGTTAAGGAAACAATCGATTCCTCAGAGTCTAATAGTTGAGAGTAACCTAGAGTATATCCTTGCTTACAAACCCAAATAAATTAGGGTGGTTGGGGAGATTTTAGGAATGACACAAAGCTGGTGTGGGAGATGTCTGAGGCTAAATAAACCTTTTCCTAGCAATAAATTTCATCCCATACTATCTGTGGATAGAAAAAGACAGCTTGGTATACTGGAAACATCCTTAGACTTAGAGTCAGAAGCTATGGATTTCAGTATTGTCCTGCCACTTATTTGTCTGTGACTTGGAGAAATTTACTTAATCTTTCTAATTCTCAATTTACTTATCTCAAAATTTGGGAGTAGTAGCAGTAATTGTTTTGTAGTTGTTATGATGGGAAAATGAAATCATAGAATATCTAATGCACTTAGCCCATATTAATTTCTCAATAAATTGTAGCTGTCATTTCTAGTATATTTTCCTTCCATATAGTTTGTACACATTAAATATTATTTCTCCCTCTCACAAGGTTCTGATTACTAAATAACAAAATGAATTAAGAAACCATAAAATGCTGCACAGTTTAATTAGTTAGTCAGGACACAACTATTAAGTCAAAAGGCAAAAAATGTCAATCTTATGAGCAATGATATGGCAATAAATTTGAAAACCTAGAAGAAACTGACAACTTTTTAGAAAGGAACAATTTCCCAAGACTGAACCACGAAGAAATAGAAAATATGAGCAGACCGATTACCAGTACTAAGATTGAATCAGTAATTTAAAAACTCTCCCAAAACAAAAGTCCAGGACAGATGGCTTCACAGGTGAATTCTATCAAACATTGGAGAAGAGTTAACACTTGTCCTTCTGAGACTATTCCAAATAATTGCAGTGGAAGGAACACTTTTGAACTTATTCTATGAGGCCACCATGACTCTGATACCAAAACCAGACAAAGATATCATAAAAGAAAGAAAACTATAGGCCAATATCACTGAACAAAGATGCAAAAATCCTCAGCAAAATACTAACACATTGACTCCTACAATACATTAAAATGATCACACACTATGGTCAAGTGGAATTTTTCCCAGGGATGCAAGAATTTTTCGGTATCAGCAAATCAATCAATGTGATACACCACATTAACAAACTGAAGAATAAAAACCATACAATCATATCAATAGATGCAGAAAAAACTTTTGGTAAAATTCAACATCCATTTATGATAAAAAAAAACACTCCAGAAAGTGAGCTGAGAGGGAACGTACCTCAACATAATAAAGGCCATATATGACAAACCCACAGCTAACATCATACTCAGTGATGAAAAGCTGAAAGCATTCCCTCTAAGATCAGGAACAAGACAAGAATGCCCACTCTTGCCACTTTTATTTAACATAGTTTTGGAAAGTCTAGCCACAACAATCAGAGAAGAAAAGAAAAGAAAAGAAATCCAAAAATGGAAAGAAAGAAGTAAAACTGTTACTGTTTGCAGATGACATGATACTATACATAGAAAACCCTAAAGAAGCGACCAGAAAGCTACTAGAACTCATCAATGAATTTGGTAAAGTTGCAGGATACAAATTTAATATACAGAAATCAGTTGCACTTCTATACACTAACAATAACATAGCAGAAAAGAAATTAAGGAAACAATCCCATTTATGATCACATCAAAAAGAATAAAACACCTAGGAATAAACCTATCCACGGATACAAAAGACCTATACTCCAAAAACTATAAGACACTAATGAAAGAAATTGCAGATGACACAAACTGGTGGAAAGATATACTGTGTTCTTTGACTGGAAGAATCAATATTGTTAAAATGACTGTACTACTCAAGAGAATATACAGATTCAATGCAACCCCTATCAAATTACAAATGGCATTATTCACGGAATTGGAACAAAAAACTTTAAAAATTTGTATGGAAACACAATATTGTTAGATTAAAAATGAAATTTTAAAATAGTATATAGTATGATTATATTTTTATAAAAAGAATATCTATGTATATTGATACTTAAAAATCTAAAAGAATCCAAAATGTTAACAGTGATAAGATTATGCATTATATATTTTATTTTCTCTGTACCTCACTGTACCATAAATTTTAAAAGTAATAGCATTCATTTGATTTTTTATTTTCTAATTTAACAATCATTTCTATTTTGGAAAACATCAAGTAGACATTAAAACTACTTCTTTCTCTCACAAAAATTCATTTGAACAACTTCATTTGGCATACAGTACCTAATTGGGCAGTATTGGAAGCAACCTGGATTATCTGAATGCAAAGCAAAATGTTGGCTTATATTCATTTTGATGCTATTTCTGATTATATGGGTCTCCAACAAAATAATGATAATGATCCCTTAATTTATGTATCACATTATTTTATTTTTCTGTCCATGCCTATTAAATTCTTCTCTCTCTTATTCACTTTCCAACTCAGGATATGGAAAATGAACAGTCCTTATTTTTTCATTCTATCATACTTTTAACTGAAGACCAACCAAGAAAGTTGAAAGACAGCAGACTTTGAAGAAAAGACAATGTCAGAAGCTGCTACATTTAAAGAACCTTCTTTACATGAAACAAGTTTGCAGAGGTGATTTTTTTTCCCTAGCAAAACACCAAAATGTTACCAAATTTCTAAAAATATATCCATCTCAAACAATCACCTTCTAATGTTTTTAAACTGTTTGTAAAACTATAATTTAGTATTTTTAAAGATTAACTCAACTTTTGTAAAGAAGACATTTACTGATGATCTCTAAAATGTAAGAATATACTCCAGGATATCTTAAAGATAGCACAATTGCACTTATTTTATACAATAATTTGGGTTATTTGGGAAAAATGAGAAACATTCTTTTATATAAATTTGTTTTTCCCACTAAGAATAGTTAAAAGAAGTTTTGTTAAAAAATTAAAATGGAACAAATACTGTATATAGCTACATTTAGTAACTAATTTTTTGGCCTTGCTAGTTTCACCCCTTTGACACAAAGACCTCAGAACAATATTAAGAAGTCACAGTATGACCCAAAATTTGACAGCCCTTGGAGTACTAGTACACCATTACTTATTTTAAATAAAATATCTAAAGGAATAGTGTTAAATATTGTAACTTAGAACTTTAATCACACACTACAAGTAATTCATATTAGAAATTATAAAAAAGAACATGTGTGGGTATAGCTAGACTTTACATATTCTTTAGGAGCCCACAGAATTCCAAGATGTCTCATAAATCTTCATTTCAGACATAGTAGCATAGAAGCTAGGTTTTCTAAGTAGAATTTCCACAAATTTGAGAAGTAGGAAATTGATCAGTTGACCAATTCACTTTCACAATCTGTACCTTCCTCTTTCTGGTTAAATCAGTGAAGGGCTTTAATTATCCCAAGAACTCCCATTGCTATTTCAGGTAGCAATATCATTGCTTTGGTATAGGTACCACCAACTGAGTGTTTACATTGAACAATCTGAATACATAGAACAGCTGTTGTTTTCAGCAACTGGTGTGGATGACTACACTTGAGTGAATGATAACTAAAGAAACACACATATTTTGACTCTAAAACATAAATGGTGGTACATATTTTAAAATGGCTTTTACAAATCAGTTGCTCCTCATGCCAGCTCCAGGCCCTCAGCACTCAAACTACATAAAGAAGCTTTAAACAAAGGAGCAGTCAGGGCAACTTTGCTGTCTCTCATTGGGCTTGCCTGGGAGCTAAACAGAGCTTACTCCAAACTCTGCCTTGGCTCTATACACTTAATTTTGGTATCCTATCCAGAATCTCAAGCCATTCCACCTAAGTCTGCCTATTTGAGGCTTCACATGCATCCATCTAAGAGTTGACAGCTTTTCAGGGTCCCAACCCAGCTATAAGGCCAGATAAGAAACTATTCTGGATCACATCTATATCCAGGGAACACTAGGGAGATGACAGAGTTTCTTCATACTGTAGACAGAATACCCCACCCTCCACCTGGAGACCAGGGCCTCCTGTCCCATATTCAGACAAAGCAGATGAAAATGCTTCAGGCCTAGGTCATTGGGTTAGGAGGCACACCCACTACACCACCTGGGATCTCCCTTGGGGTTTATGAAGCTTCCAAAGCCATTCAAAAAATCCCAATAGTCCTATGGTGCATTTCAGATGTCCTTTCAAACAAGTAGTTTCTCAGGGAACCAGAAGAGATAGGCAGCTTGATATAGAATTAAACTGCGGGGTCTTCCAAAGAGCCCAGTAAGGAAGCAATAACTAATGGAAAATTTCTGCTTATCATGCTTTATCATGACTCTATATCCATAGTATTGCTCAGATTCAGAATAGATCATAGCTGCTTTCTGTGGCCAGTTTTCAAGAAGCCCACTCAGAAGGACACACTTGGGAGAAGCAGTCAATCACCTTCCAGACACTGGTACACATATACACACTCCACATATGGAGTAGTGGCTCAGTACCTAATAAAAGTTACTCTAACCATAAACCTAACATTCCCAAGCCCATACTCTTCCTTTCCTCTCAGCCCAAACCAACATCAGCCACTCATGGTCTTGCTAGAGATTAAGTTTAGTGTTATTGGGAACCTGTGTAGATAATGATTAATAACACAGGATCTGAAGTCTAACTGCTTGAGCTCAAGCCCTTGCTCTTACACTCCCTAGCTTTGTGAACTTGGGTAAGATTTTCATTCTCACTTATAAAGTGGAGATAAAATAATAGTATGTATTTCAAAGCACTGTGAAGACTAAGTGAAATAATCCATGTAGAGAATTTAGCACAGTGGCTGACATATGATACTCAGTGCATTTAAAGATCTGCCTCTTCCTAATTTGATCTTACATCATAAAAGATTGGTGAAACAACTGGATGAAGTGTTTATTCCTTCCCAGTTAACAAAGTGATTCACAATTTAAAGACTTCTCAATCAGGACACTAAGAAATTCTTATCCAGACTAAATACCGCAGTTTCGTAGATAGTGGACACAGGGCCTACCCCCACCTCTCTGTCATCATTGTCGAAACATGTGTCTGGATTACAACTGGAAATCATTCCCTTTGTATATCTTTATATATGCCTCCATGGACTTCGAGATCTCTGAAAACTTGACTCAGTGCTTGGTCTTTTAAAACACATACCCTCTGGAGTTAAGCCTGTTTCTTTTTCTGTAATATTAAACACCATCACTGGGATCCCTTCTTGGTAGGACCCATACTTCCAAGCACTAGGAGTCAGTATGCACAACACTGTTGAAACAATCTAGATTTACGTTTTGCTGTCCCCCTGTTCCCTTTGCTCAGGATTTTGACTGGAAACATGTGGAATGCTTGAGCTGTAACATTTGTATCAAACTAACACAACTCTATTGCCTGCATACAGCCTAAATTGGGACAATTCTGGGGAAAGCCATCCAGGATCCCCTTGATCTGGGCCGCTTTACAAGTATGCCCTGTTCAGTGATGTTTTCAGTGAGTGGGAACATGATTTTTAATTGCACCATCACTCTGACTCCTTGGGTACAGATCTTTGCCAAAAGGGCTAGATTCTTTTCCAAAGCCAAATCACAGCGTTTTGAAATCTTTGTTTTTCACATTTTTTAATTTTTGTTTTTTATTATTATTTTTTATTGAAGTACAGTCAGTTACTGTGTGTCAATTTCTGGTGTACAGCACAATGGCCCAGTCATGGACGTACATACATATATTCATTTTCATAGTCTTTTTCATTAAAGGTTATTACAAGACATTGAACATAGTTCTCTTTGCTATACAGAAGAAACTTTGTTTGTAATCTGTTTGTATATACAGTGGTTAACATTTGTAAATCTCAAACTCCCAAATTTATCCCTTCCTACCTCTTTTCCCCTGTTAATCATAAGATTGCTGACTAAGCCTGTGAGTCTGTTTCTGTTTTGTAGATGAGTTCATAGTGTCTTTTTTCTTTTTTTCTTTTTTTTTTTTTAGATTCCTCATATAAGTGATATTACATAGTATTTTTCTTTCTCTTTCTGGCTTACTTCACTTAGAATTATGATTACCAGGTCCATCCATGTTGCTTCCAATGGCATTATTTTATTCTTTTTTATGGCTGAGTAGTATCCCATTGTATAAATATATCATAGCTTCTTTATCCAGTCATCTGTCAATGGAAATTTAGGTTGCTAGCTTGTCTTGGCTATTGTACATAGTGCTGCTATGAACACTGGGGTGTATGTATCTTTTCACATTAGAGTTCCCTATAGATACATGCCCAGGAGTGGGATTGCTGGATCATATGGGAAGTCTATTTTCAGTCTTTTGAGGAATCTCCATCCTGTTTTCCATAATGGCTGCAACAGTAATATCACTTTTAAATTCTCTTGGTTAAAGTGACACAGAGCATAGAATAGATAAACAAGATTACACTATATAGCACAGGGAAATATACACAAAATGTTATGATAACTCACAGAGAAAAAAATGTGACAATGAGTGCGTATATGTCCATGAATGACTGAAAAATTGTGTTGAACACTGGAATTTGACACAACATTGTAAAATGATTATAAATCAATAAAAAATGTTTAAAAAAAAGTGACACAGAGCAAGGATCCCCTTGCTGACACAGAGTGAAAATGGAAAGATAGAAGAAGTCTAGGTGCAGGAAGCTCTGGCAGGCAGGATGAGTGGTGTGCCTGCAGGAGCCGCCCCCAACCCCCAGCTGCCTCGCGTTCAGGGCTTCATGCATCCATTTCTTTAATAAATATTGAGTGCCTCGATGTGCCCAGCACAGCTCTGGGGATGGAACAATGAGCAAAATGGGCCTGGCCTCTGCTTTCAGGAGGTCAGGCTGACGTTAGTCAAACAGTGAAACTTGCCAGAGTTAGGAAGGCTCAGTCCAGGGAACTCTGTGACTGAGACAACGCATTGACTGTTCATTTGGTTTCTCCATGTACTCAGCTCTGATGGTCCTGCAATGGGAGATTCTCCTTCCCAGCATGACTTACCCAGGTGCAGTTTCTCTTTTAGCATTAAGCAGTTGTTACATCATTTATTTCCTTTGTCTTTCTCTATATCTATTTTAAACATTCTTTTTAGCTGATATAATTTCTATAGCTGAGTTTTTCCAGAATCTTGGGAGGTTAACAATTTGGAGAAATACGTTTCTGTTCATAATGTACCCTGTCTTCCTTGTCTGTCTGTCATATTTCTACTTAACTTTTATTTTATTTTTTAACATTTTAATTGACTTATAATCATTTTAAAATGCTGTATCAAATTCCAGTGTAGAGCACAATTTTTCAATTATACATGAACGTATATATATTCATTGTCACATTTTATTCTCTGTGAGCTACCATAAGATCTTGTATATATTTCCCTTTTCTATACAGTATAATCTTGTTTATCTGTTCTACATTTTGAAATCCCAGTCTATCCTATCACACCCACCACCCCCTTGGCAACCACAAGTTTGTATTCCATGTCTATGAGTCTGTTTCTGTTTTGTATTTATGCTTTTGTTTTGTTTTGTTTTGTTTTTTAGTTTCCACATATGAGCGATCACACATGGTACATTTCTTTATTTTTCTGGCTTACTTCACTTAGAATGACATTCTCCAGGAGCAACCATGTTGCTACAACTGGTGTTATGTTGTCGGTTTTTATGGCTGAATAGTATTCCATTGTATAAGTATGTCACCACTTCTTTATCCAGTCATCTGTTGATGGACATTTAGGATGTTTCCATCTCTTGGATATTTTTAATAATGTTGCTATGAATATTGGGGTACAGGTGTCATTTTGAAGTAGGGTTCCTTCCGGATATACTCAGGAGCGAGATTCCTGAGTCATATGGTAAGCAAATTCCTAGTATTTTGAGGAATTTCCATACTGTTTTCCACAGTGCTTGCACCAAACTGCATTCTCACCAGCAGTGTACAAGGGTTCCCTTTTCCCCACAACCTCTCCAGCATTTGTCATTTGTGGATTTTTGAATGATGGCCATTCTGACTGGTGTGAGGTGATACCTCATTGTAGTTTTGATTTGCATTTCTCTGACAATTAGTGATATTCAGCATTTTTTCATGTGCTTATTGATCATTTTTATTTCTTCCTTGGAGAATTGCTTGTTTAGGTCTTTTGCCCATTTTAGGATTGGGTTGTTAGTTTTTCCCTTATTAAGTCATATGAGCTGCTTATATATTCTGGGATCAAGCCTTTATAAATTTCATTTTTTGCAAAAATTTTCTCCCACTCTGTAGGTTGTTATTTTGATTTACTTATGGTTTCCTTTGCTGTGCAGAAGCTCCTAAGTTTCATTAGGTCCCATTTGTTTATTCTTGCTTTAAATTCTATTGTTTGGGGAGACTGTCCTTGGAGAACATTTCTGAGATGTATGTGAGATAATTTTTTGTCTATATTTTCTTCTAGGAGGTTTATTGTATCTTGTCTTATGTTTAAGTCTTTGATCCATTTTGAGAAGATTTTTCTGTATGGTGTAAGGAAGTGTTCTAGCTTCATTGATTTACATGCTGCTGTCCAATTTTCCCAACACCATTTGCTGAAGAGACTGTCTTTATTCCATTGTATATTCTTGCCTCCTTTGTCGAAGATTAGTTGACCAAAAGTTTGTGGGTTCATTTCTGGGCTCTCTATTCTGTCCTATTGGTCTATATGTCTGTTTTGGTACCAATACCATGCTGTCTTGATGACTGTAGCTCTATAGTATTGTCTGAAGACTGGGAGAGTTATTCCTCCAGCCTCTTTCTTTCTCTTCAGTAATGCTTTGGCAATTCTAGGTCTTTGATGGTTCCATATAAATTTTATTGTGATTTTTTCTAGTTCTGTGAAATATATCCTGGGTCATTTGATAAGTATTGCATTAAATCTGTAGATTGCTTTGGGCAGTGTGACCATTTTAACAGTATTGATTGTTCCAATCCAGGAGCATGGGATATCTTTCCATTTTTTAAAGTCTTCTTTAATTTCCCTCATCAATGGTTTATAGTTTTCTGTGTATAATTTTTTCACCTCCTTTGTTAGATTTATTCCTGGGCATTTTATTACTTTTGGTGCTATTTTAAAGGGGATTGTTTCTTTACTTTCTTTTTCTGTTGACACATCATTAGTGTAAAGAAATGCAACTGATTATTGAATGTGAATTTTGTATCCTGCTACCTTACTGAATTCTTAGATCAGCTCTAGGAGATTTTGTGTGGACCTTTTAGGATTTTCTATATATAGCAACATGTTGCCGGCATATAGAGACACTTTTACCACTTCTTTTCCAATTTGGATCCCCTTTATTTCTCTGTCTTGCCTGAATGCTGTGGCTAGGACTTCCAAGTCTATGTTGAATAGGACCGGTGGTAGTGGGCAGCCTCCTCATGTACCAGATTTTAGTGGGAAGCTTTTGAGTTATTCACCATTGAGTACTATGCTGGCTGTAGGTTTCTCATATATAGCTGTTATTATGTTGAGATACATTCTCTCTGTACCCACTTTGGTGAGAGTTTTTATCATAAATGAGTGTAGAATTTTATCAAATGCTTTTGCTGCATCTATTGAGATGATCATCTGCTTTTTGTCCTTTCTCTTATTGATGTGGTGTAGTACACTGATTGATTTCTATATGTTGAACCACCCTTGTGTCCCTGGGATGAACCCCACTTGGTCAGGATGTCTAATCTTTTTTATGTGCTATTGGATTCTATTTGCTAATATTTTAGTGAGGGTTTTTGCATCTATATTCATCAGTGATATTGGCTATAATTCTCTTTTTTTTGTAGTGTCTTTGCCTGGTTTTGGTATCAGGATGATGGTGGCTTCATAGAATGAGTTTGGGAGTATTCCCTCCATTTCAATCTTCTGGAAGAATTTTGGAAGGACTGGTATGAGTTCTTCTTTGTATGTTTAGTAGAATTCCCCGATGAAGCCGTCCGTTCCTGGACTTTTATTTGTAGGGAGGTTTTTAATTGCTGTTTCGATTTCATTTCTAGTGATCAGTTTTTTCAAGTGGTCAGTTTCTTCCTGATTCAGTGTTGGTGGACTGTATGTTTCCAGAAATTTGTCCATCTCCTCTAGGTTATCCATTTTGGTTCCATATACTTTTTCATAATTTTCTCATGTGGTATTCTGTATTTCTATTTTATTTGTTGTAATTTCTCCATTTTCCTTTCTTATTTTGCTGATTTGTTATGTCTCTTTTTTCTTCTTTGTGAGTTTGGCCAGAGGTTTGTCGATTTTATTTACTTTTTCAAAACACCAGCTTTTGGTTTGATTGATTTTTGTATGGTTTTTTAAATCTCTATTTAATTTATTTCCTCCCTGATTTTTTATTATTTCCTTCCTTCTGCTGCCTTTTGGGAGCTTTTACTCTTCTTTTTCTAATTCTTTTAGCTGGTTTGTGAGATTGTTTATTTGAGATTGTTCTTTTTTGAGGAAGGCCTGTATCACTATAAACTTCCCTCTCAGCACTGTCTTTGCTGTGTCCTAGAAATTTAGTGTGGTTGTGTTTTCATTTTCTTTTGTCTCAAGGTATTTTTTAATTTCAAGTTTGATTTCCTCATTGATGTATTGGTTTTTTAATAGTACATTGTTTAGCTCTATGCTTTCCTTTTTTTCTCCTTTGTTTCTCTGTAGTTGATTCCTAGTTTCATGGGATTGTGTTCAGTAAAGATGCTTGATATGATTTCTATCTCCTTAAAGTTTTTGAGGCTTCTTTTGTGCCCAAGTACATGATCAATCCTAGAAAACATTCCATGTATACTTGAAAAGAATGTATATCCTATTTTGGGGGGGTAATGCTCTGAAAATATCCACCAAATCTAACTTTTCTATTATATCATATAATTTCTTTGTTGCTTTATATATTTTCTGTCTGGAAGATCTGTCTAAAGATGTTAATGCGGTGTTAAAATCTCTGACTACGATTGTATTCCCATCAATACCCCTTTTATCTGTTAGTAATTGTGTTATGTATTTAGGTGCTCCTCTATAGGATGCTTATATATTAATAAGTATAATATCCTCATCTTGTATCACTCCTTTAATCATTATTAAATGTCCTTCTTTATCTTTCTTTATGACCTTTGTTTTAAATTCTATTTTTTCCTGAAATCAGTACTGCTACCCCTGCTTTTTTGCCTTTTCCATTTGCATGGAATACCATTTTCGATCCTTTCACTCTTAATCTATATACGTCCTTCTCCCTAAAGTGGGTTTCTTGTATGCAGCATATTGAAGGTTCTTGCTTTATTACCCAGTCTGTCACTCTATGTCTTTTGACTGGAGCATTTAGTCCATTAACATTTATAGTAATTAATGATAGATGTGTGTTTATTACCATTTTCAACCTATCTTTGCAGTTGATTTGGTATTTCCTCTTTGTTCCTTTATTCTTCCTTTTGTGGTTTGGTAATTTTTCTTTTTAATACCGTGGATTTTATTTAGATTTTGTGACTCCCCTGTAAGTTTTTGGCTTGTGGTTACACTTTTTGGATTAACCCATTACTAAAACTGTTTTTATTAAACTGATAGTAATATAATCTCAAACCCATCCTACCGAGAACAAAAATTTTTAAAGAGAAAGAAAAAAAATACTCTATATTTTCTTGCTTCCCTCTCCCACTCTTAATGATTTAGATGTCTTCTTTTACAATTTTGTGTTATTATATTTGTAATTCATTGGTTATCATCTTTCCAGTTATGAGTTTCTCATTTCTGTAGCGTCCTACTTCTTTTCTATTTAGAGTAGACCTTTCAATATGTCTTTTAGCATGGGTTTAGTGTTGCTAAACTCTTTTAGTTTTTGCTTGTCTGTGAAATTCTTTATCTCTCCTTCTGTCCTAAAGGATAGCCTTGCTGGATAAGGTATCCTAGGCTGCATCTTTTTTTCATTCAGGACTTTGAATATATCTTGCCACTCCCCTCTTGCCTGTAGTGTTTGTGTAGAGAAATCAGCTGAGAGCCTTATGGGGGTTCCCTTGTAACTCACTCTTTGCTTTTCTCTTGTTGCCTTTAGAATCATTTCTTTATCCTTGACTCTGGGCATCTTGATTATGATATGTTTTGGTGTAGGTCTGTTTTGGTTCTTCCTGTTTGGGGCCCTTTGAACTTCCTGTACTTGGATATCTGATTTCTTCTTTAAGTTTAGGAAGTTTTCAGTCATGATTTCTTCCAATACCTTTTCAGCCCCCTTTGTTCTTTCTTCCCCTTCTGGGACCCCTATTATGCAAAGATTGGCATGCTTTATATTATCCCATAGTTCCCTTATGTTGCCTTCATTTGTTTTCATTTGTTTATCCTGCAGCTGTTCTAATTGTGTGCTTTCTGCTGTCCTGTCTTCTAGGTCACAAATTCGTTCCTCTGCATTATGTAGTCTTCTTTGTATAGCCTTTAGATCAGTTCTCATCTCAGCCAATTAGTTTACCAGTTCTACTTGGCTTTTCTTTATAGCTTCAATTTCATTTTTGACATATTATATATCTCTAAACACTATCTCATTTAGTTCCTTCAGTACTTTGATCACTCCTTTTGTGAAATCTTGATCTAGTAGGCCATGAATGTCTATTTCATGGATCACTTTTTCTGGGGGTTTCTCTTGTTGTTTTAATTGGGAATGATTCCTCTGCTTCTTCATCTTGCTCATGTCTCTCTGGCATTTGGCTTATGGAGTATCATTTATCTATTGTGGTCCTTAAGGGGTTTATTTATTTATCTATCTAATGCTTATGTAGGAATAAAAGTTAAAAAAAAAGAGAGAGAGAATTTTAAAATGAGGGAGAAAAAAGATTTGAAAACAGTGTATAATCAATTATGGAAGAGCAATTTGAATCAGACTAGGAATTAAGTTGAGACATCTTTATAAAAAACCTTAAAAAAAAAAAGGAAAAAGGTCAAAAAATAATATTTGAAACCTGTGTATAATCAATAACAGGAGACCAAAACCAAAAGAAATAAAATGAAATCAGGTGAATTTTTATAATATAATATTAATATAACTGCTTTAAAAGAAAAATTTTAAAGGAATTAAAATAGAAGCATGTATAATTGTTTTGAAAGTAGAAATTATAAAGTTAATAGAAAATAGAACAGTTAAAAAAGATAAAATAAAGATAGAATTTTAAAGGAGAGAGGAAAAAAGATTTGAATGCAGTGTTTAATGAATAATAGAAGAGCAAGTTGAAACAGAATAGCAGTTGTTTGAGACGTCTTTCAAAAACCTTTAAAAAGGGAGAAAAGAGGGTAAAAACTTTGAATCCTGTGTATAATGAATAACAGGAGATCCAAACCAAGAGAAATAAAAATGAAATGATGTGGATTTTTTAAAATAATAATAATAAATTGTAAAAGAAAAATTTAAAAGGCATTAAAACTGGAAGTCTATATAATTGTTTAAAAAGTAAAAATTAAAGAGGTAATACAAAATAGAACAGATAAGAATACATTTTTAAAAAGTGGGTGTGTTCTCCTGTAGACTGTGTGCTCTTAATGAGAAGTCTTTCTGTCTTTGCCCTGTTTCAGGAACTTAAGTTGCTGTTTCCAGAGGCCTTCCATTGGCGCCCTCATCTGTGCTGTTCCCAGTGCCTGTCGGCAAGCATATCGCGCCCCCTCCCAACACTGGGTCAGGTGCAGCTCTCCTTTGCTGTCGGTGGGCGGGTCACTGCCCTCCCAATGCCACAGTCAGATGTTGCAGACTGGCCAGGTAGGCTGGCTAATTGCACCCCCTCCCAGCACCGCGGTCAGGTGCTGTGTCCCTGCCAGGAAGGCGGGTGGCCGCCCACCCTCTCCCGGCGCTGGTTGCTCCCCAGCTCTGTGCCGCTGCCTGCTCCACCTTGGGTCAGAACTCCATAGGTGGGCTCGGGGAAGACCATGGAACAGCCCCATCCCT
>NC_045732.1:51541111-51600096 GCF_009834535.1 Camelus ferus
CTGAGTTATAGGGTACGAAGCATACCACAAAGACTGCCATATGCACTGTGATCATCTTCAGCACTTTTTTCTTATTGGTTCCAATTTGAGATAGTGTAGCAGGCTTACGGAGGGTTTTTAGCACCACAGAAGAGCAAGAGACATTCAATATCAGAGGAATGATAAAACCAACAACTTCAATAAATATGGTTATCTTGGACAGATAAGTCTTCCAGACACGTTTGGAGAAGCCCTCAAAGCAGGTGGTGGTTGCATTGTTGACATTAGTGGTGGAGAACAAAGAGGCTGAAATACCACCACTGAGGACTAGGATCCAGACTCCAGCACACACAATGGCAGAATTCCTCCTGGTCCTAATGGTACGAGATCGGAAGGGATAGACAATGGCCAGGAAACGATCCACACTAATGCAGGTAAGGAAGAGCATGCTCCCATAGATGTTGGTTAGGAATGCAGTCCCAGAGATCTTGCAGAGGGTGTCACCAAAAGGCCAGTGGCGGTTGAAATTGTAAAATATTTTGAAAGGTAGAGTGCAGACAAAGAGCAAATCAGAGAGGGCCAGATTGGTGATGAAAATAGCAGTCTCACTTCTCATTTTCATGCGGAAGCAGAAGACAAACAGAGAGGCACTGTTTGTTATCAGACCCAGGATGAATACAACACTGTAGACAGCACCATTCAGATTATACTTGAAGGAATCATCAACAATGCAAGTATTATTGGCAGTAGCATTGCCCAACCTGGGTCTGAGGCTTGAATTTAAATCTTGGAATTGGAAGTCAATGAATCTTCTGTCACCCATGGATTTTTTTTCAGGAGGCCTGCTGGCTGCAGGGTTCAGCACTCTGAGACTAAGGACTGGTAGGAAATGTTTTCCTCCTACGGGAGACAAGATGGAATGAATCATCAAATCTACCTTCCATCCATGATTTCTGTGCAGTAAAAGATATTCTGTCCACCCAGATTGGAAATAACATTCACATTCAATTTGGTTTAATAAGTACCTCTTGAGTACCTACCATGTTAAAAGGTACTAAAAGAATATGTTGCAGGAATAGGAGAGATCACACTCAATACAGTAAGGGTAATACTGCAGCATTGCAATGAACAGGAATAAGGTATTTGTTCCTTGGGAGGCCAAGGCACTCTGATAGTTAAAACAATAATAGTACTTTGAAATTTGTATAACTTTTTAACTTTCAAAAGCAAGTTTTATTTGATTCCTACCGGAACACCATAAGGTAGGCAAGGCAGGAACTTATCACTATATTACAGAAGCAGAAATTGAGGCTTATGTAATTTAGAATTATAATAATGTCAGAATTGGAAGAACATATAAATGGTATAGTCAGAATCAGAATTCAGGGTTTGGTTTGGTTTGGTTTTTAATTCCTAACCAAGGGATTACTAAACTACTCTAAATTGTATTGTCTACTCTCCATTATTACTAAACTTCTGAGTTTAAATTGTCTGAGTATTAGTTCTATTGCACAAGACTATAGGTAGATATGGGACCTCCAGGACATCCTCTTTAAAAAGTTATGACTAAACTCCTGAAGTAAACAGTTGATTT
Organism: Camelus ferus; assembly: GCF_009834535.1. Lineage (NCBI taxonomy): Eukaryota > Metazoa > Chordata > Mammalia > Artiodactyla > Camelidae > Camelus > Camelus ferus. Next base: position 51,542,685 of record NC_045732.1, read on the forward strand.
ACCTTTTTCTCCAAAAATGTAAGTTCAGAGAGTAGGGATCCCTCAGTTCATTAAAGCTTCTGGCTAAAACTTTTTTTTTTTTTTTACTATATTACATTGCCTTTATAGAGAGATAATTCATATAATAATATCAGCATCTCCCTCCTTCAGATTGTGGTCCCTTTCCAAGCTTCTTTTATGCCAGAACCTAAGCCTTGGATATCTTCCTACTCCCTTTCTCACTGCCCATTCCACCAGTTACTTTCATGCCTTTAGCTCTTAAATGGCCCAATAAGGCCTTCTCTGGCTGAATACAAGTGAAATGTGAAAGATAGATTTGTTGTGAACAGCCATCCCCCTGCTCCACTGTATACTTTTGATCTGACCAGTTACATGTCTTCTGCCTGCCACCACTTGTACAAGTGGCAGTCACTGACCTAATCATCTTTGTTGGGTATCTGAATCAATATTCTTCAAAAGTGCGTATAGAAATCTTACTAACCTAGGTTAACAGCTACCATTGGAGAAAGACTGTCTTTTGAATGCTCTATAATGCACTATGAACAAGTTGCAGCTGAATGAATTCTTTTTAATGAGGAGAATGTGAAATAAAAGTGGTCTTTGTTCCTGACATACCCAATAATGGGATTTTACATGATTATATTTTAAAATGTGAAAGCCATTTCTCTGAAGTGATTCCTCCTTATGTCATTCTTTCTTTCCAATTCCCAGGGAACAGGTCAAAGGGCCTCTGTACAGAACAGAGAAGGGAGTAGCAGGGGGAACCTGCCAGAGATATAGAGGCCTGAAGTCACTTCAACCAGTGTTTGGCTTGAGAAAAAAAAATCACTCACTGCAGTGACTAGAGCAAGAGCTGACCTTGGAGAATACAAGATGCAAAGCAAAGCGTTGCCATTTTTAATAGTTAAAGTTTTAAATTTAAAATTGGAAACGTGCTATTCCTAAATCCTCATTCAACAAATCTATGGAATTCCTCCCCTAAGCTTAATACTGCTCTAAGATCATATTCTTTCTTGGCCACTTCATCTCATAGGCCCAGCTCAACTTTTGCCAGAAGCAACCTTGGCATACAAAAACAAAGTATAGCAGGAGCCTTGATAAAGTAAGGTCCAGGAGGGGGGGAAAAAAAGCGAGACAAGGAAGAGATAAAAAGGTGAGAAGAGCAGAAGAAAAGACAAAAAAGGAGACCTTGATGGAGAGAGGTCAGCGCTGCCATCTAATTTGTATTAAGGGCTCTCAGAAGGTATTTCCAATTTATAATTCCTCCAATCCCATTCTCTTTACCTTGCTTCATCTCACTTCTTTCACTTTTCTCAGAAAGAATAACAGTACACAATGACTATGCTTAAGGTCATTGAATCTGATCAGAAAAGAAAAAACCAGGAAGAGCCTAGAAAATCTCAGTCAATGGGGTTCATATCTCACTTTGGGAGCTGTAGACCCCAGTTTCTCCAGATGGCTTCACCAATGTTGTGGCAGAAAGAAGAGAATGGCAAACTTCTCAACTGATTAAACCACATTATATACTATTTTACACCCCTACTAGCTACCTGTCTGGAGGTCTTTTTTTTTCTAATTGTGAAATCAAGAGAGTCAAAAATATCCCTCTAACATAGTCACACAATCTGAAGAAATTATGGGACTGCAAAACCCCTAACATTAAACCAAGCTTCATCCAGTATGATCTGCTTGCACCTGCCTTCTACAAGTTCTTCCAATAAGTTTATTTTATTTGGAAAGTGCTTTCATAATAGAAGCCTTTTCAATTTGCCCCAAGTCCCTCCAGTCTGCCCACTGGTGACACTCTACACAGTATAGATCTAGCTCACTGGTAATGTATTATTTTGTACTTCTCGAGGTGTTATGTTTCAAATAGATGAGATTTGTCTCCCCGGTTTTCTATTCAGTTTTATATCTCCCAGAACATACACACTATACCCACAGTAGGCTGTCTGCAAATGCCTGACACTTCTGCTCTGCTGCTTTGAGCAGCCAAATTCTGCAGGAGAGAAAGGACAACAGACAAGAAAGCTTTACAGTCTCAATCCTGAAAAGAGAGCATGGGAAAACTGTCACTAAGGCCCTATTCATAGCTTTCCCTTGCTCAAACACACAGCACCTTTGCTGTCTAGCAGTGAGGGTGTGGTGCTGGGATTTAACACAGCACTAGAAGCAAGGAGTTCTATTTCTGATTCAGACACTGGTTCACTCTGTAACTTGGCTTATACTGTTTCTCTTCCCTGTATAAACATTACCTCTGAGCCTCACAGCTGAGGCTAGGAAGATTCAACAGGGCTTGTGAGTAGCTTTATGAGCTTGCCCAGTATTCAGTTCTACCTCACCACAAAGAAACATTACAGAAGGTTTTTTTTCCTTCTCCCTCTACTGACACAACTGGACACCTATGTCTCTGTCTTTTTTGGTATGCTGAACTTCATATAAGCAATATATCCTAACACCATGTATACCCTTTACTTCAGAAATACGCCCTTGAGTTTCAACCTTTACTACACAATTTCATCATAACCGGACAGATAGTCCAGGAGTGTGTCCCAAAAGGAATATCTCCTACTGAGCTATAGTTAAAAAAAAAAAAACACAGAGTCATTTGGCTCTTAAACTAATTCTGAAAGAAAATCAATGAGAAAGAGAAACAAGGTCTCTTTTCTGACTGGCTTCTTTTCTTTTGACTGAAATAGTGTTTTTTAACCACTAGATTTTCCTAAATGGCTAACATACTGTACACTGAATGAAGGCAAAGCGCCAACTCTTGAGCTTCAGATGAGATGAAAAAGGAAAAAATAGGCTGACACAGTTAATTACATCTTTCACTGCAAGTAGCATTAGACTACTATCTTGTGAATAATTTTACAGCCAATTATTCCAACAATTAACCACCTAAGGGGTTCAGAGTTCTGAGTGGTTGTATTTTCCCTGACAATGGGCAGGAAGCAGGTCACCTGGCAATTGACCAAAGAGAAATCTGACCCTCAGTGAATTTTTAACTTTAACCTACACATATGGAGCCAGTTCAGACAGTTCATAGAAGCGTTCATAATGTTTTTCCTTTATGAGAAATATTTTAATGATAGTGAAATAAACCATGTTTGGGGTCCTCCCAGAGGCTCTTGAAGGAAGTGGAGTTACCCTTTTTGCCCATAAAGATGAATACCTAAATCACTTTACTAAATGCTAAACTTTCAGATGACACATTGAAAACAAAGCTCTAATTTCTGGCATATGCCTAGTAGCCCAGAAAGGCTGGCTTGCTTTTGTTCCCTACAGAAGACAGTCCAAAGCTCAGAAAGACAAGGCCTTGAAGGAAGAGTATACTCAAATTTTCTTACTTTGCTCCCTTTTTAATGATCTTGGGTCAGATCAGAGTGCTTATGATCCCAGAGCACTTCCTCTTTCTACTCTGGTCAAAGCTTAGTAACATTGACACAATAGGTTTCAGCTTCCTTCTTTCAAAGGAAGCTGAAACCTATTGTGTCCTTGTCTATAATTATCTACCAGTGAAGCAAACTAAAAAATACAAAAATGTTGCAAAAATGCAGATTAAAACTATCCTGCTGGAATAATAGGGAATAAGTCCAGACTGCTGCTCCTCAGAACAGTGGCTGCTAATAGAGAAGACACCTTAAGTAAACCTTCTAGACCAAGCCACAGGCATAGGTCACAATCAAACACATGGTTCCAATTGATGTTCCTATGCATTAGTTGATGTTTCATAATAGTTTTCAAAATACAACGTAGCCTTATGAAATTACATATGGAGGAGACTATAAGTAAATGTTTCACTCCAGAACTAAAGTGATAAATTGATCTGTATCAGGTCTTATCTCAAAGAAGCCTCTCTCTGTGTCAAATATTTAGATTGAGCCTCATTTATTTTATTTTTTATCCTCATTTATTTTTTATGCAAGAAAATATCCATTTTAAAAATACTTCTGTATGTTGAATTTGGTTCACACTAAGATTATTATGGTCGTTTTTCTCCCCGTACTTTATTTGAGAAGAACAGGAAACTGACACAGGCCCTAATCTGAGCAGTTCTTATCCTCACTGATTAACTTAATTGTTTTCAACAAAAAATATTCCAGTCTCCCACTAACCATTTACCTGATGACACAGTATAATCTTTGAAAAATAATGTGGTTTAGTGCTCAACATGATGGGGCCAAAGATTGCATCAATCCTACTAAAGTAGAGTTTTCCCTAGCAGTAAGTTATAGAGTAAGGCAACTGTAGAGAAATTACTCAACCTAATATTATGAAACTGTCTAGATTCTTGAGACTTAGTATCTTATCTCAGCAGAAGGCCCAGACCTTTTGGGAAAAAATTTAGGTGTTTCTCAAAAAGTCCATTTCCAAATTCTGTGAGACTCATAAATGCCAACTAGGAATTTGGCTTTATTTCATGTATTTAAATGGGTAAATCAGTTATCAATTTGCATATCAATTCATCTGATATATGTGGATACTGATCCTGATAATATGAACAAAAACCATGTCTCCCACTGCTACAGGTATATATCAGTGGAAGAAAAAGTTTAAACCATAGAATCAATATTCATCTTGACTTAAACTGCCTGGATTACAATAAATAATTACAACTCTTCCATCCATTCTGGATTTTTGGATCAGTAATAAGCTGGAAGCATTGGTTAGAAAAAAGTTGTAGAATAAAATTAAAAATTACAGAGAAAGTTATTACCAGGAAAGTGGCACTCATTACATTACTTCAAACCAATTTTATCCAATTTTACTTGGCACCAATTTTATCCAAGACTTGGGGTTTCAATGAACTTTCTGGAGGTACTGTGGTTAGGGATTTCCTCCAATGGATGCTGTGAAATAGAATTAGTCATAACAGTGTGCCATGGAGAGAGGTTTGCAATAAAATGTATACCAAAGTCATAAGGTAAAGAAATTTATTATATAGTATAAATCAGAGTAAGTGAGAGCCAACATATTTTTAAATGGTATCTAAATGCTTTGGATTTAATTATTACAGAATTGCAGATAACATTTTATTTTCAAAACTTGTTACTGTTGTGCCATAGGTTATTAGTTATATTGACCAGCATAAAGTCCATGAATTTATTTAACTCATAATCATTTAAAGATAACTAGTGACAAAAGGCATAAAAATACTTCCTCTGCTTTATAAGGCAATACATTAATTATATTATAAATAAGTGAACAAAGGAGATTTCTTTTTTTAGCCTGAAGTTATATTGGTTCTTTGTTTTTTTCATTTTTTTTTCTTTTCTTTTTCCCTGGCAACAACTGTTACTATTGGGCAGGGGCCCTGACAGGGGAAGAGGAAAGAAGACTGAAACAACAAGTGGAGACCTCATTGCCTTGTCTCTAACCTGCACCCCTACCCTAGCTGAATTTCTTCTTTCCCTTAACTATAGTGATAGGAGCAAGTCTTCAATTACTGGATATTAGTACATTGACAATCACTGCTGTCTCTCCTAGGATGTCCTAGGTCAACCTAATATAGCATGTCTAACATCTTCAAATTACAACTCTACCCAAAATGCTTTCATAGAACCAGAAATGCTTTGTAATGGAATTCTTACAAATAGCACCTGCATTTGAACCCTACTCATGTATTGCCTGTAAAGTAGAATCATCTGCTAGTGGCAAACTTATACTATCATCACATCTCACCCTCTTCTGAACAAAGGTGGACTAAACAAAGCAGACTGCTAAATAATGCTTCAACTTTCTTGAAATATTTTTTCTCTAATCTAGGAGAAGTGAAACTTAAAAACTAAAATCATTAGGCAATTTAAAATATATTGGGGATCACCTTAATATTAAAGAGAATTGATTTTCATGCTCCTCCAGAGAGCAGTATTCCTAGAATGAAATTAATACTATTTTACTGGTTTATCTTAAAGGAAGACAGAAGCATTAACATTTCTTTTATGGCTTTCACAATTGATACAGATTATAAAGAAAACTTCTTTTTGTTTGGAATCCAATCAAACTAGGAAGTTCAAATATCCAGAAGTTTTCTTATTTGCTTTTACTTCAATATAGCTACATCCAGCCCCATCACTAACTAACTGTGAAACCAAGTCACAGTCCCTTTCTTGACCTCAGTTTTTCTTCTGTCTCCACCTTTGCTTTGACTAACAGCAGCCTTCAACTGATGTTACGGCAGTGTGGTCTCACTGGCTGTTTCCTCCTGTCAGTTGTTTTCACCTGTTCCCATTTGTTAGCGAAAATAGGTTTTTAATCCCTCAAAGTCTGAGATAAAGGAAATTACTTTTTAATATACTTAATTAAGTTTTTGAAGATTTATTTTGTTTTATTAATTGAAGAAAAATTGACATATAACATTAATTTCAGTTGTACAAATATGATTCAATCGATATTTATATGTATTGTGAAATGATCATCACGCTAAATCTAGTCAACATCCATCACCATATAGTTTAGATTTAATATCAGAAGTAAATATTATTAATTATTGTCAGAAGCTAAGCATCACAGATCTAGATGTCATTTATATCGTAGTCTTCCTAATGTCCTCATTTTCCTCGTTCTCTGTCCTATGCCCACATCAGCTCTATTTGTCTAGGTCTTAATCCTCGACCTTTTCTACCTGCTTCCAGTCACCTCTCTCCTCAAAATATAAGGTTATCAAAATACTTCAGAACATAACTATATAGAATCAGTAGGCTACTTATCCTATGCCTTGCTCTAATAACCAGATACTTATCTACTAAAAGTGAGGCTTAATTCCCAATAGTAGGTGACCTCCTATTAAATTTCCAATTTTCAGTGCTATTATTCACAAATACATTATGGAATTTTTTTTCTTCCCCTTAAGAAGGCCAAGAGTAGACTACACAAAATGACCATACACACAGGAAAAAGGCAACTACACAATCAGCCCCTGACCACACCACAGCAAGGGCAACAATTCTCACTGCAATCTCTCAAAGGGAATTGAATAGATAAAGCTTTAGCTAAACTTGGCATGAGTGTTGCTATAAGGTATGTCCCTAGCCCTCTCTTTAATTTTTGTAAGTACACATTCTGAAAGACTGGTCTGATTGTTCCAACAGGGCTTTCATTTGCATCTTTGATTAGCAAGAGATGCTTTAGAGTGCAGCCGCCGTCAAGTATATCAGCTGAACTCACCCTTTTTAGCAAGAGCCCAACATTTCATCTGTGGCAAGGCAAAAGGATTTACACTCTATGTTGATGGGTTTTGTTACTTGAAATTTTCTGAAAAATAAACGTTTCAAAGCCACCGGATAATTTCAAAGCCACTGGATAAGTTTTGTTACTGAAATTTTCTGAAAAATAAACATTTCAAAGCCACTGGATAATTGCTATCTTCATGTTAGTCAAGGAAAAAGAAAGCTGGTATAATTTGGTAAGGTAGCAAAGTGAAGAATAACCCCACCAAGCTCTGAAATGTTCAAATCTTTGCATTTGTCTGGTCTCTTCCATGGTGGAATAATAATGAATTACATTGCTAGATTTCCTAAAACAAAGTAACTGAAATGCAATATTTATCAATTCAACAAAATCTTGTAACTAAAAGTCTTAAAAATTATCAGGATATACAAAAAGAATTTTAAATATGTCATATTACTGCATATGTATGGAAAATAGCAATTAATTTCACATATAACAGCAAATTCCATTTATGCCAGAATTACTTTTTCACTGAAATATGTTTCTTCCTTTATAGTCCAGTTCATGAATTATTCAATATAGCAAATGTCACATTCTCCATAAATCAATTAGGCATCAAAGGCATGCTGTGGAGTTTTACTAGACAAAACTTCATCATAATAGAAGCCACATTAGCTCACAATCCATTGTAAACCAAAGAAATATAAAGTCAGCCAAAAGAATTTCTAAATTGCTCTACTCTGTGATTTTAAATGAGCTCTTTAGGACAACTGTGTTTACATGAAACAACAGCTTGAAAATTCTGTATCTCTTCCACTGAAACAGTATTATTGCCAAAACAATGGAAATTCTTTTTTTTTTAACCATTTAACACGACAATCCCTGTTCAGCACTTCAGCGTTGAAATCTAATTTCTTTCCCCAAACACTCAAAGCATCAGTGTTTCCACTGAAGTTTGTTACGCCATCCCCCATCCCCAAATGCCCGAAACAAATCTTTCTCAAAGAGACTTACCCCAAGAAAGAGTGTGCTAGATGAGAGAGTGTGCTCATGCCTGTAGACAATTAGCTAATAAACATATAAACGGGCAACTCGCACTTTAGAAGTGCATATTTTAATCCATTTTTTTTTTACAGGGAAAGGTAAACTCAGCCCAAAGTAGCAGACTCTGGGCTGCGAAGCTTCTTACAGCAAACTGCTCATTCTGAAAATGTGAGCTTATTCACATTTATCTCTTTCCCTTTGTTAAGGAACGGCCCTCTTGAATGCTGTAGCTGGCATGCCTTTAACAAACAGGACACAAGAAAAGGCCCAAAGTCCGGGCTGGAGCCGAGGGCCGGAGGGGGGGGGGGACTCTTGGGGGTCTCAATAGGAAATGCTTTTCATTGGATAAGGAGGCATTATTAGGAGCCGAGATCCCGCCCAATCCCCTTTGCTCCATCGTTCCCTTAGTCACCAATCACTGGACTGAAGAAGTTTTTCCTTAAAGAGCATTACCCGGGAAAAGAAGTTTTCACACTCAAGAATTAGCAGCTTAAGTGCCACTTCACAATACAAAAAGTGTCTTTCCTGACCAATTAATCCACAGAGAAAGCCTGTGTGCCTGTCTTTGCTGCAGGACTGCTAACCCACCCCCCCTCCCCTTACAATTCTAATGAGGAGGAGTAGAGGAAACTCCAAACTGGGAGGAGTGTTTCGCTTATGGAGCAGCTCACGTTTGTTCCAACTTGTTTAAAACAATCACAGTAACAATAGTAATAATAATAAGTACGAGGCAGGGAAAGGCAAAAATGAATGGTACATAAATACATTTCTATCATACCATGCAAAATTAAATCTCCCACCACCACAATAAAATAAAATTTAACACTATACTCACTTAAGCCAGTCAAATGCTTTCAGATGGAGATGTGCTGGGATCCCAGCGCTCTAATAACCATCTTCCATGCACTGGGGAGTGCTCTGTGGCAAAAGGAGGGTCTACATTTCTCTTAAATAATTGCCTGGCTGGAAATCTAATTACTATGAAATTTTCAGAGGCTTGCTAAAAACCAAAATAAATAGTAGAGATGCAATTTGTTTATAATGGGAAGTTATCTTCAACTGTACTCCTGCTTCCCCTTGGGCAAGTTCTTTTCCTGTAGGTTTACTGCCTTGGTCACTGCTTTTTTGCCTCCCTGTTTTTTCTGCTTCCCTCCCTTTGTCTGATCTGAATTTGTTGCAAAAATTCACTCATGCATCTGTAATTTCATTGCTAGCTCTTCCCCTCTGCCAGCTCCTCTCATCCTTCTCTCCTCTACCTCCACCCACCTCCAACACTACCACCAACGGTGACCCCTCCCCCTTCTCTGGAATGAAACTCTTGGGCCAGGGATAAGGTGCTTTCTTACTGAGGCAGAGCCATGACCTGAATAGCTGAGGGATCCTCTTCATTGTTTCAAAACTTTGTGTAATTATGCTGCCTCTCAAATAAGGCATGCCTCAAGTTTATTCTCCCTCTTTCTGCAGCTCTATTGTGCTTGTTCTGAGTCGAGGCCAGTAAACAACTGAGTGTGAAGCTGCTACTGCCTTATTACTTGTGACTGATTCTAAAAAACACTTTCTCTGTAGCTTACCCTCTTCCCCACCCCTGAGTCTCTGCCCCTTCTGTTCCCCTCTCCACTTATCTCAGGTATGTCTATTTCTGTCAGTTGCTGAATTGGCTGTGTCTCCACAAGTGGTCACTCAGCCACTGTTGCCCTGGACCAGCCTTTGGCACATTTATCAGTCTACAAGAGAAAGATACAGTCACTGCCCTGCAGTGCCTCACAGTCTAGCTGGGGGCACAAGACACATGAAGGAGTGAGATACCAAAGGAAAATTCTGAAAAATATTGAAGTAGTTACATGGAGAGTAAGTTCTTAATGGATCAGAGGATGGAGATGAAGTCCCATGGATAGGGCCAGGAAGGCTTCCCAGAGGAGGTGGGCTTTAAGCTGGACCTTGATGGATGACTAGTACTTAAAGAAGCCAAGAAAAGAAGGGGAAAATCTTTCCAGGTGGCCAGACACAAGTGATTAAATGTAGTAAGTGTAACATGAGACAAAGTGAAAAGGAAACTGGTTTGTGAAGAGAAAAAAAAGGTAAGGAGAAGAGCTCTTGTGGGGAGTACTCAATTGTAGCAACTCAGTGCACCATAGTGATTAAAGTCAACCTATAGTCATGGTCAATATCTATCTGTCTGTGTGACCAACTCATTATCTTTCTCCTCTTTGGATTAATATTCCTCACTTCTCCAATTCATCTACCTTCATTTCTCCCTAACGTATTCAGGTACCTTTCTGATTAACCTCACAAGCAACTCCTGGGTCATTTACCATATCACTGGGTCACATGCCCTTCTATAGCATCACTCTTCCTCTACCTGAGCTCCAGGCTCACTGACCTACTTTCAATTTCCTAGAATGAGATATGATCCCTCACACCATAGACATTTCCACGTGCTCTTCCCCCTGCCTGTAATGCTCCCCCTCTCTCTAGCCTCTCCTTCACCAAGTTAATTCTTATTTCTCCTTCAGAAATTATCCTAGTAGTCATGCCTTCAGGGAACTCTTCCTTAACCCCTAGTTCAGGTCATATCCACTTATTATACATTCTTACAACATCATGGACCTTTTCTTCATTGCATTTATCACAGGTATAAGTTTACATGCTGTTGGGTAATTTTTTATTTGTGTGATTATTTGACTATCAGTCTCTCCCAACAGCAAGCTTCAAGAGGATAGAGTCTATTATCTACTGAATTCAAAATTAATATTAGTGGCGTTCTCCAAAATTCTTGTCTCTGACCTCTCTTGCCTAAGCAAAGCAGCAGTGTGTTTTCTTGTTTTGTTTTACTCATCAGCCGAAAACATGTACCATTTCATCCATTTACAATCAAGTCCATATCAAGGTGTTTTTTCAGAACAAAGAGTACAAACGCATAAAGAAATAAAGTCCCATGGACAAGAAAGTACTGAATCTTATCCACTACCATCTCCTTTTGCTCTCACCTCACAATCCTCAGTTTGAACGTTCTGGTTCTGCTTGCTCTAGTATTTGTAAGGTGGAAGGGGGAAAAGGAAAGCTTTTCCAAGGTGTTCTCCAAACAACCAGTTTATAGACATGCGACTTAACCCAAAAAGTCCTTTTAAACAAGCCTTCATTGAGTTGATGATGTCTTTGCTACTGGGAGGGAAATGAATATGCAGCTGAAAAAAAGTGCATTCAGAACTACCTAGGGGAGTATGCATTTCATTTTTATATGTTTGAAAAGAAACTTAACTAAAATATGACTAACTTCCAACTGAGAATTTACACACTTGAATAAGAACAGCCAGATGCTTAAGACCTTAACACTTCAAACCCAAATCAATTTTTCTTTCTGCCAACAATATCAAAAGACTGGTGAAATCATTCCAAGTGCCAGGGACTCAAAACTATGCTAGTTTCCTTAGAAACAGTACAAATGTAATCAAAGGACTTTAACTATGCCTATGGCTTAGGGTACAGCTAACAATTTTGGTAACTTTCATATTCTCTAAATGAACACTGTGCCTACACAAACCTGGGCAGTGTTCTACAAAAGGAAGCCTTTTAATTACTTACTTTGCATTAATTAGCAGATGTATTGAAGCCTTTCAGAAAATAAAGAGGAGATCCTGAATCTTACAGTATTTCTTTTTTAGTAGTCTTTTTTTTTTTTTTTTTTTTTTGGTTGAATAAGAGGTAGGGAATACAAGGTCAAGTTCCAAACCACTGCATAACACTGAACACTACAGTACTGAAAGGGCAGAAAACATTTTTTCAAGCACACTCCCTGGAAGATTTTTAGCTCATTCTTCATACCGTACCATCACCTCCTAGCTGTTTCTCTAGCAACTGGGATTTCCTTCTCACTAACTGAACAGACTTAGATAATAGCAAGTTCCCACTGCTGTATGTGGGATTGGTAGTTGGAAAAAAAATGTTTTTTACCCAAGAGCTTTGTAAAGCACCCAGAGCCTTGAATGCTTGGTATAGCTTAGGAAAATGTCAAGGTAATAATAATGACAGTAGAAAACTTTTCTTGAGCATTACTATATGCCAAACAGTATTCTAGGTGCTTTATCTACATTTATTTATCTAATCTGAACAAGAACTCTATGATGTAGTTACTGTTACTATTCTTGTTTTATACTTAAGGAAAATCAGGCACAGAAAGGTTAAGTGACTTGCCCAAAGCCACACAGCTAGTAATTCCTCCATTAATTCTGATAATTTCTGGACTAGTAATCATAATCACACCTTCTTTTGCCAGAGCACTTACAACTCTGCACAGATTATCTTGTTTATGAGCAAACATAAGGATCTGCCTTTTATAATGCAAACTCTCAATAGAAGCTGACCAATCCAACTAACAATTATGTAGTTTTTGAACCCTTCTAGGGTTTGAAATTTTCTGGATCTAGATCTGCTAATATGAGGCCTAAAGTCACAGACTAACTCTCAAAGGCATGAGGAAAAAGTGACTTACCAAAGACAATAAAACTTGTAAATACCAAAACCAAATCAAAATGTAAGTGTTTTGGAATTATGTTAGTATAAATCTGAAGTAGATTTTGATAAGTTTAACTAAATATTGGAAACCCAAGAGCAATCACTAAGAAAACACCTCAAAAATATAGTAAACATTATTAAAATAATGGAAAAAGTACACTAGAAAATAGCCACTCAAGAAAGACATAATAAAAGAGGAACATAGGGCAAAAATAGAGACATATAGAAAACAAAAAGCAAAATGGCATATAAAATTACAACCATATCAATAACATTAAATAGGACAGATTAAATAAGCCAACCAAAAGGCACAGACTATAAAACTGAATTTAAAATTAAGATCAAATACGTGATCTATACAGAATACACTTTAGATCAAAGCCACAAATAGCTTGAAAGTAAAAGGATAGAAAAAGATATACTGCACCAAAAAAGAAACAAAAAAAGGAGATAGAGTGGATATGCTAATATTAAAGTAGACTTAAGACAACACCTGGTACTAATGATAAACAGGGACATTTTGTAATAATAATGGTCAATCTATCAGGACTATTTTTATGATTATAAACATATATACCCATACATAGAGGCACAAAATACATGAAACAATAACTTACATAATTCAAGGCAGAAATAGACAATTCAACAATAGTAGTTGGAGACTTCCAGACCTCACTCTCAATAAAAGAATGACAGAAGAAAAAGAAGAGAAGAATAATTGAAGAACACTATATACCAACTAGACCTAATAGACCTAAGAGTTCTATAAAACATCACACTCAGTAACAGCTGACTATACATTCTTTTCAAGTGCACATGGAATATTTTCCAGGAAAAACCATATGCAGAGCATAAAACATACCTCAGTAGATCTAACAGCATTAAAATACTACAATATATGCTGACAGCTCACAAGGGAATTAAATTAGAAATCATCAACAGAAATTGGGACTTTTTTAAGTGTGAAAATTAAACAATACACTCCTAAATACCAGGGGGTCAAAGAAGAATCATGAAGGAAAATAGAAAATACTTTAAGATGAATAAAGATGAAAACACGATATATCAAAACTTTTTTACTGAATTAATAGTTGATTTACAATATTATATTAGTTTCAGATGTACAACATAGTGATTCAAAATTTACATAGATTATATTCCATTTAAAGTTATTGTAAAATAATAACTATGTTTTCCTGTGCTATACAATATGTCCTTATATCTCCTTGTTGATTATTTATTTTATATATAGTAGTTTGTATCTCTTAATACTCTACCCCTATCTTGCCCCTCACTCCTTCCCTCTCCTCACTGGTTTGTTCTGTATATCTGTGATTCTGTTTCTGTTTTGTCATAGCCATTCCTTTGTTTTATTTTTTAAATTCTACATGTAAGTGATAACATAAAGTATTTTTCTTTCTTTGACATTTCACTGCACATAATAACCTCTAGGTCCATCCTCATTGCTGCAAATGGCAAAATTACATTCTTTTTAATGGCTGAATAATGTTCTATTATACACACACACACACACACACACATATATACAACAGCTTCTTTGTCCATTCTTCTGTCAATGGACACTTAGGTTGCTTCAATATCTTGGCTATTGTAAATAATGTTGCTATGAAGGATGTCAGTTTTTGCCACTTTTATTCAACTTGGAAATTCTAGCCAGAGCAATTAGGTAAGAAAAATAAATAAAAGGCATCCATATTGGAAAGGAAGAAGTAAAACTATCTCTATTCACAGATAATATGATGCTGTACATTAAAAAATTCCAAATAGCCCAGAAAATAACTATTGGATATAGTAAACAAGATCAGCAAGTTTGCAGGACATAAGATCAATATACAAAAATCAGCTGAATTTCTATACACCAGTCATAAACAATCTGAAAATGAAATAGAGAAAGAAATCCTATTTATAATAGTATCAGACTAAATAAAACACGTGGGATTAAATTTAACAGAGAAATGCAAGACTTGTATACTGAAAATCATAGTTAAAAGAAAGTTAAGAATATCTAAATAAAGAAGAGAACCTATATTTATGGATTGGATGACATAAAAATTTTTAAGGTAGTAATACTCCTCAAATTGATCTATAGATTCAAAACATTTTTTATCAAATGCCAGCTGGCTTCTTTGCAGACAAGCTAAAATTCACATGGAAGTGGGGAGGTTATAGCTCAGTGGTGTAGTATCTTCTTAGCATGCACAAATTCCTGGGTTCAGTCCCCAGTACCTCCATTAATAAATAAACAAATAAACCTAATTACCTCCCCAGCAAAAAGAAAAAAAATAAAAAATAAAAAAATTTACATGAGAATGTAAGGTACCCAAAATAGTCAAAATAATCTTTAAAAAAATGAACAAACTTAGTAGACTCACATTTAACCAATTTCAAAACTTAATACAAAGCTACAGTAAATCAAGATTGTGTGCTACTGCCATAAGGATAGACAGATATACAGGTTAATTGAATAGAAGTGAGAGTCCAGAAGAAATAAACCCACACTTTTATGTCAATTGATATTTGACAAGAGCACCAAGACAGTTAAATTGGGAAAGAATATTTTTTCACATATGGTACTAGGCCAACTTGATATAAACATTCAAAAGAATGGCTTTGAACCTCTACCTCACATCATACACAAAGCAAAAATTAACCTAAAGTGAACCACCTACCTAAAATTAAGAGTAAAATTGTAAAGCTCTTAGAAGAAACAAGCATAAATCTCCAAAATTTGGAGTTAGACAATAATTTCTTAGCTATAATATAAAACCAACAAGCAATAAAAATGAAGATTGAAAATTTACATTTAATCAAAATTAAAACTTTTGTGAGCCAAAGAACATCATTGAGAAAGTAAAAAAGGCAATCTACAGAACAGGAGAAAATATTTGCCAATTATATATCTAGTATGGGTCTAGTATGCAGAGAATATAATGAACTCTTACAACTCAACAAGGAAAAAAATCAAATAGCTCAATTTAAAAATGAGCAAATGATTGGAATAGGTGTTCATCCAAAGATACTAACTAAATGGCCAAGCATGAAAAGGTGCTCAACTTCAATAATTGTCCAGGAAATGCAAGTCAAACCCACAAGGAGGTATCACTTCATATGTATAAGGATGACTATTGTTAAAAGAGAAAAGTACTGGAGATGATGTAGAGAAATTGCAACCATTTTATATGGTTTATGGGAATGTAAAATGGTGCAGCCAACATGGAAAACAGTATGGAGGTTCTTCAAAATGTTTTAAATAGAACGATCATATGATCCAGTAATCCCATTTCTAGGTACAGATTTCAAAGAATTGAAATCACAATCTCAAATAGATATCTGCACTCTCATGTTCATTGCATAATTATTTACAACAGCCAAGATACAGAAATAACACAAATGTCCATTAACAGAGAAATAGATAAAGAAAATGTTATACATGAACCTGGAAGACATTATGTTAAGTAAAATAAGCTGATCACAGAAATAAACCAATCACGGAAGGACGACTACTGTATGATTCCACTTATATAAAGTATCTGAATTAGTCAAACTCATAGAAGCAGAGAACAGAAGGGTGATTGTCAGGGACTAAAGGGAGGGGAAATGGGGAGTTATTGTTCAATGGATATAAAGTTTCAATACAAGATGAATAAGTTCTCAAAATCTGATGTACTGTATTATGCCTGTAGTTAACAATATAGTTTTGTGCTAAAATTTTGTCAAGAGGCTATATCTCAAGTTAAATGTTCTTACCACCAAAAAAAGAGGCACAAGTAAACTTTTAGAGGTAACAGATATATTTATTTTCTCGACTGTAGTGAAAGTTTCATGAGTATATGCATATGCCCAAACTTCCAAATTATATACATAAAATAGGTGAAGACTTTGTTCAATTGATTATACTTCAACAAAACTGTTAAAAATAACATTAAAATCTATTTATTATAAAAATATTGAAGGATAATAACAGTATTTTGAAATTAGATTATTGTGATGACTACACAACTCTTTGAATATATCAAAACCACTGAATTATACACTTTAAACACGTGAACATTAATGATATGTAAATTATATCTCAATAAGATTTTTAAGATGAAAGGGTTCACAACAATCCAAAACCTCTGGGATGCAGCAAAAGCAATTCTCAGAGGAAAGTTTATAGCATTCAAGCATACCTCAGGAAGCAAGAAAAATCTCAAGCAAACAACCTAACCTTACACCTTAAGCAACTGGAGAAAGAAGGACAAACAAACCCCAAAATTAGTAGAAGAAAATAAATCATAAAGATTAGAGCAGAAATAAATGAAATAGAGACTGAAAAAAACACAATAGAAAAGAACAACAAAACTAAAAGCTGGTTCTTTGAAAAGATAAACAAAATTGATAAGCCTTTAGTCAGACTCATCAAGAAAAAAAGGGAGAGGGCCCAAATTAACAAAATCAGAAATGAAAAAGAAGTTACAACTGACACCACAGAAACACAAGGAATCATAAGAGGATACTATGAGCAACTATACACCAACAAAAATGACAATCCAGAAGAAATGGACAATTTCTTAGAAAGGTACAATCTACCAAGACTGAACCTGGAAGAAATAGACAATACGAACTGACCAATTAACCGTAGTGAAATTGAATCAGTAATTAAAACCTCCCAACAAACAAAAGTCCAGGACCAGATGGCTTCACAGGTGAATTCTACCAAACATTTAGAGAAGAGTTAACACCTATCCTTCTGAAACTATTCCAGAAAATTGCAGAGGAAGGAACACTTCCAAACTCATTCCAGGAGGCCATAATCACACTAATACTAAAACCAAACAAGGATATCACAAAAAAGAAAATTATAGGTCAATATCACTTATGAATATAGATGCAAATATCCTCAACAAAATACTAGCAAATCAACTCCAACAATGCATTAAAAGGATCATACACTATGATCAAGTCGGATTTATCCCAGGGATGCAGGGACTTTTCAATATATGCAAATCAATCAACGTGATACACCACATTAACAAATTTAAGAATAAAAAACCATATGATACTCTCAATAAACACATTAAAAGCTTTTGATAAAATTCAACACCCATTTATGAACAAAACTCTTTATGAAGTGGACATTGATGGAACATAACATAATAAAGGCCATATATGACAAACCTACAGCTATCATACTTAATTGGGAAAATCTGAAAGCATTCCCTCTAAGATCAGGAACAAGACAAGGATGCCCATTCTCACCACTTATATTCAACATAGTTTTGGAAGTCTTAGCCATAGCAATCAGAGAAGAAAAATAAATAAAAGGAATCCAAATTGGAAACGAAGAAGTAAAATCATCACTGTTTGCAGATGACATGATACTATACACAGAAAACTCTAAAGAAGCAACCAGAAAACTACTAGAACTCATCAATGAATATGGTAAAGTTGCAGGATACAAAATCAATATACAGAAATCAGTTGCATTTCTATACACTAACAATGAAATAGTGGAAAGGGAAATTAAGGAAATGATATCATTTAACATCATGCCAAAAAGAACAAAATACTTAGGAACAAACCTAACCAAGGAGGCAAAAGACCTGTATGCTGAAAACTATAAGACACTGATGAAGGAAATTGAAGATGACATAAATAAATGGAAAGATATACCATGTTCTTGGATTGGAAGAATCAATATTGTTAAAAAAGGCCATACTGCCTAAGGCAATTTACAGATTCAATGCAATCCCTATCAAGTTACCAACAACATTCTTCACAGAGGGAATAAAAATGTTAAAATTTTATGGAAACACAGAAGACCTCGAATAGCCAAAGCAATCTTGAAAAAGAAGAATGGAGCTGGGGGAATCATGATCCCTGAATTCAGACTATACTACAAAGCTACAGTAATCAAAACACTATGGTACTGGCACAAAAACAGACACATAGATCAATGGAACAGGATAGAAAGTCCAGAAATAAACACACGTATGTATGGTCAATTAATCTATGACAAAGGAGGCAAGAATATATAATGGAGAAAAGACAGTCTCTTCAATAAGTGGTGCTGAGAAAACTGGACAGCTACCTATAAAAGACTGAAATTAGAACATTCCCTAACACCACATACAAAAATAAAATCAAAATGGATTAAAGACCTAAATGTAAGACCAGATACTCTAAAACTCGTAGAGGAAAACATAGGCAGAACACTCTCAGACATAAATTACAGCAATATATTTTTTGAACCAGTTCCTGGAGTATTGAAACTAAAAGCAAAAATAAACAAATGGGATCTAATTAAACTTAAAAGCTTTTGCACAGCTAAGGATACCATCAACAAAACTAAAAGACAACTTACAGAATGGGAGAAAATATTTGCAAGTGTTGTGACTAACAAGAGACTAATTTCCAAAATATATGAACAGCTCATATACCTTAATATCAGAGAAACAAGGAACCCAATCCAAAAATGGGAAGAAGACCTAAACAAGCAATTCTCCAATGAAGATATACAAATGGCCAATAGGCACATGAAAAAATGCTCAGCATCGCTAATTGTCAGAGAAATGCAGATCAAAAGTACAATGAGATATCACCTCACACCAGCCAGAATGGCCATCATTGAAAAGTCTACAAGCGATAGATGCTGGAGAGGGTGTGGAGAAAAGGGAACCCTCCTACACTATTGGTAGGAATGTAGATTGGTGCAGCCACTATGGAGGACAGTATGGAGGTTCTTTAAAAAAACTGAAAATAGACTTACCATGTGATCCAGCAATCCCACTCCTGGGCATATATCTGGAGAAAAATAAAATTCAAATAGATACATGCACCTCAGTGTTCATAGCAGCACTATTTACAATAGCCAAGACATGGAAACAACCCAAATGTCCATCAACAAATGACTGGATAAAGAAGAGGTGGTACATATATACAATGGAACACTACTCAACCATAAAAAAGAATAAAATAATGTTTGACCTCAAGACTGTCATTCAAAGTGAAGTGGGCTGGAAAGAGAAAGAAAAATGTCATATGACATCATTTATATGGAGAATCTAAAAAATAATAACAATAATAATAAGGACACAAAGGAACTAATTATTATGTTGATTTCTTGAATATGTGTAAGCACTTTTGACTAAAAAAAAGATGAAAGTATTGAACAATGGTCTCCAAGATCCACTGGGCTCTTACATTTAGGGATTCTATAGTGATAAATATAATTTATTTTATGCATGTTACCCCTTTCTATTGTCTGTTTTCTTTACTATGCTGGACTCTTTTCACCTCCAAACTCAAAATGAAACAACTATTCTAAAATTCCATCACAATCTATATCAATAATTGTTAACAAATGTACTCACCAGGCATTTTTAGGTACTCTTCAGGCACAAGGCACAGCACAAACTGATATAATGATAAGGATGATTAACTCTTTATCCCTGCTTCCAAACATCTGAGAGATATGAACTCAAAGAGCTGTGAAATCAAAGCAGAAGAGAGTCCTGATGAATATATCAGAGAGAGAAGGCTTGACAGAGTAGGAAGAATTCAAGCCTTGAAGAGTGAATAAGCATCTGGTAGGTGGACACAAGGGCACCCCAGACTGAGAAAATTATGTGAACAAAGGATACAGACAGGAATATCTGTTCTTAATGCCATTCCCCGAAGGACCTCAACTACACAGTCTGAGTTTAATTTCAGCTACCATAAAGTTTTGAATATCATATATTGCATTCCTTTCAAAATATTCCATCATTCATACTCCCTACCTCTATCCTCCAATTAGTTTGAATTGGTGAGGCTTGATTGTTTTCCTCCTTAGTGCTTTTATTAATGACTACTAAGGAGATCAATTTCTTTATGGTCTTCTGTGGATTAATAAAGTAATATTTTTTCATTAAAGTCAAAATTAGTATAGTGCCTCAGGAAGCAGTCCAAAACTAAACTAAGGAGACACTCTAATCCTTTTCATAATCTCCAATAAAAATAACTACATAATAAAAGATTCCTCTGAAGATTTTGCATTTCAAGATTTTTTAAATTATTAGACTTTATTATTTAGAGCAGTTTCAGGTTTACAGAAAAATTGAGCAGAAAGTACAGTTTCCATTTATTTCTCCCCCACTACACAGTTTCCCTTTTATGCACATATTGTATTAGTGTGGTACATTTCATTATTTTATGGATTCATAATTATTTTGTTATTATTAACAAAAACTTATAGTTATATTAGGGTTCACTCTGTGTCATACAATTCTATGGTTTTGACAAACATATAATGTCATGTGTCTACCATTACAGCATCATAAAAAATAGCTTCCCTGCCCTAAAAATCTCCTGTGTTCCACTTATTCATCCCTCCCTAGCTCTTCCTGAACCCTTGGCAACCACTGATATTTTTACTGTCTCAATAGTTTTGCCTTTTCCAGAATGTCACATAGTTGGAATCATACAGTATATAGTGTTTCAGAATGACTACTTTCACTTAACAATATACATTTAAGATTTATTGAAGTATTTTTGTGGCTTTGATAACATTTCTTTTTGTCACTGCATAATACTCCATTGTCTGGATATACCACAGTTGGTTTATCTATTCATCTACTGAAGGACATTTTGGTTGCTTCCAAATTTTGGCAACAATAAATAAGGCTGCTATAAATATTTGTGTGCAAGTTTTTGTGTGAACAAAGCTTTCAGTTCATTTGGGTAAATATCAAGGAGTAATATTGTTGGATTGTATGGTAACATTATATTTAACTTTGTAATAAACTGTCAAACTATCTTCCAAAATAACTATACCATTTTCCATTTACATCAGCAAGATGTTACTCTTATTGAAAGATTATTTTAATGAATGCTATTTTTAGTATTGATTTATGTGACCTTTTCAGTCATTATGGATAATTTCTAAATTTAGAAAATAGATGATAAGAGGACAAACCAGAGTGTGGCTTCCAATTGTCCATGTTACTTTCTGCTGTGATTCCTGGAGATCAAACTGATTCCTTTCAAAACTCATTGAGCATTACTGTGTAGATGGTACCCAAGCCCACATACATGGGAAAGGATAATTTCTAAAAGACTGGATTTTTATGTAATGAAATTGAACTTGGGAATCTGCTTTCCAATTCTTCTCAGGGGTGTTTGTCCACTGAACAACTTCAGAGAGTCAAGAATAGAGGAAACATACATGAACTTTTCAAAATTTACATAGCTTCAGGTGTTGTTATTCCCAAATCAGTCTTTACTCTTCATTGAGTTTTTCTTCATCATTCCCTCAACAGGCACTGGATATATACTGTCTGTTATTATTAGTAATTTTCTATCTGGATGGCCTATATTTCTAAACAACTGCCAACTCTTTGAGGGCAGATATCCTATTAATCACTTTTATATCCTCCCCTTCAGTATGTATCCAGTATGGCATCTTGCTGTTTCAGTTAGCTATCTTTTGACTTCAAGGAGAGAGGCCCAATAAATCCTACTCAAGTAAAAAGGGCAGCATGGGTTAAAGATATACAAGAGTCTCAAAGAAAGTGAAGGACAAGAACTGATATATAGCCAGGTTTCATAGGAACTGGAACTGGGATAGGAGTAGAGTACTTATGAGTACTAACTCTGAGACTAGACTGCCTGGATTCAAATTCTGGGTTCAAACCCTTACTAGTTGTGTGCCTTTGTACAATCCACTAGCTTCAATTTATTCATCTATAAAATAAGGATAATCATGTTTCATAGTAAGTATATAAAGATTAAGTGATTTAGTATAGGTAAAGTGGTAAGAAGAGAGGCTGGCACATAGTGTTTAGTAAATATTAACTATTATTATTAATTGTCAGGGCATCTCTCTCTCTCTCTCTCTCTCTCTCAGGCCTTCTCTCTCTTGCTCACTGTTTCTCACTCTCACTATTTCACTCTCCCTTTCTGGTCTATAGTCTCGTTCTTTACATCTCTCTTTATATTTATGGACCTTCCCTGTTCTCCCTTTTCTGCAAGTTAATTTCCACCTTTCTGTACTCTATGTACTTCTGCTCTCTCAAAATTTCAGTTTAAATGTTGTCTTCTATCTTCTTTTCTTTGTCAGTCTAGCAAAAGATTAGCCCTTTGGCTAATATACTTCAAACCATGGCCAGGTACATAGTGGTTAAGAATATAGCCTCTGGATCCAGACTGCCTAGGTTTCAATCATAACTCTGTCACTTACTTATGTGCCCTTGATTTAGCCTCTCTGTGATTTCATTTCCTCATTTGTTAAATAATGATAATAGAATCTACCCCATAGTTTGCAGTGAGGACTGAGTAAGATAAGCTTTTGCCTGGTGTATATATATATAGTTAAGTGCTGTGTGAGCATTTGCTGCCATTAATATGGTAATTCTCAAAGCATCCTTTTGGCTTCTTTCTCTGCTGCTAACTGCATCAGAATTTGTTTGAGCTACCTCATCTTTTGTAGACTGGAATTTATGTATTATAAACTGGTGCCAAGCTTAGGAACAGATTTCCCTTATTTAGATACCTGTTTATAGTCCAGTCGCCATGACCAGGGCAAAGGGGTCAAAGAACACAAAAGATGGTTACTCTTTGGGAGGGCTGAAGTAATGGGCAGTTTAATATTTCCTTTAGAGTGTGAGCAAGCAAGTGATATAAATATAGGCCAACTTACATAGAGTTCTCAATATATATTGCTAATGTTGAGTGAGCTGGATGAATAATGCAAGTATAGATTGGGCTCAATACGTATGTGGCCCAGCACTCTTCCTGGAAATATGTTTGAAATTAAATCCCAGAACCACAGAATGTCAGAGCTGGCTAGGTAGGGTTTTAAAGAAATCTTCCAAGTACGACCTCCTCTTTTCCCCACCATCTCTGCCTCATGTTTTAGCTTGGAAAACTAAAGCCTAGAAACTGGATGTGACAGCCCAAATCATACAGTGTACTATCAAGAAACCTCATTATGCTGGAATTGCTGATGCACCATTTAATTCACCATTTACTCCAAATACTTTTAGGAAACCATTTTCTCCACATCTCCAATAATACATCACACCTAATTTTGTAAGTTCTGTGACCAAGCCCTAAACCAATGACTATATTCCCTCTCACTGGTTTCTACCTGAAGATGGCACCTCACAATACAGTGTTTTTCTAAAGGTCTTTCCCACTTGACTCTTTGCCACATCAAAGAACTATGGTCAGAAATATTGAAAGGCATCTATTTATATTATATTGTTAAATACACCAAAATGATTGAAATTTTAAATGAAAATATAAGATATTTATCTAATAAAAATGACTATATTTAAACAAAAGACCCCAGTTTTGTGGTCTATTTCAGACATCATCTCATCAGGTATATTATAGTACTTAATCTTATACCACTGTTCACTAATTGGCCTCTATAAACTGTGACACTGAATATAACATTAAATCCAAAATGATTCAGGAAGCAAAATCATGATAATAAATAAAGCTAAAGTAAATATAATAAATTATCCTTCAATCAGAACATTACAATCCCTCAAACACTGTTGTGCATTTCAGCCTCTATACTTTCACCTATCTTAATACACAAACCACATGTCTTTTCCCCTAACCTCAACTTCTTCGAATACAGATTAATGAATTTTCACATTATTTGAAAGGATGAAGCCATAACATTCACTGATGAATAACTCTTAGATAGTCTTCAATAAAATACATATAACATTAAAACAATGCTAAATGCAAGCAAGTCTCTCTGATGAATTCACAGAAAAAGAGCTTCCTTGGCTTGACAGTAAATTGTCCCACAAGAGACCCCAAATCATTATTCCAAATTTATCATCCAGTACTGCCCTCCATGAATCTGTCACTCAAGGCAGAAAGATTTGCTTGTTTGCCTTTAAAAATGTTCCACACATTCCAGCCTTCTTAATTATACTCCACTTACAATGATTTCCCTGACCCTCACTACAGATTTGAGGCATCAAAATCCTATTGATGGTCATAGGGGTTTGGCAAAGGAATAAAATCATGTGCATTAGTTGCACAGAGGAGGAGAAAGAATATGAAATGACCCTTGAAAACAATGTAAGATTTGAAGTAGAGTGTTGTATGGGAAAGCATCTAGTTTATGCATTAGGATAGGCAAAGGTGAGGAAGTAAAAATGCACAAGGATTTTTGAGGGAAGAGTAAATCACTTTTGATGGTGACAAAGTGTGAGGGTCTAAACTTAAAAAATGCATTAGTTATTTAAACCTTGCCCTTTTCTGCTATCTTAAGCAGGGCTGATAATAGAGCATCAGGGACAAAGAAAAAATTATGAATCTGAACAATATTTGCAGGGAAAATCAACAAAACTTATTTGTCAAGAGTTTTAAGTCTGGAAGTGTAATGGTCACATTTTTGCATTAGAAAGATTGCTCTGACAGTGATGTGGAGAATCCAATGGTGAGAAGCAGGGAGATCATTTAGCAGACTTCCAGACAATTGATGTATGGAGCAGTGAAAAGGTTGGAGAGGGGCAAATGTAAGTTAAGAAAGAGTGCAAGGGAACTAGAAGAAATAAGTTGTCATTGATAAAAAAAAAAAAAAAGATGTAAGAGAGAACTAATCTGGGGGATGATAAAGAGTTTGGTTTTGGGCAGTACAGGAAAGGCATAGCATGTATGTGTGTTTGTATGTGTGTGTGTGTAATGTGATTTTTTCATAAGTTACACTAGATACATATTAAATTGTACAAACTCTAACTTCAAAAGAAACTGGTAGGAGGGGGATCATGAGGCATTCAGAAAGGGGGAAGAGAAGGGCTCGGATAGGCAGTTTACCATCTATCAAGATACAAAAGTAGAGCATAACATTTTTCACGCATAAAAAAGCATTTACTTGGGGATTTCTGGTCAAGATGGCAGAGTGGTAGGACCACAAGTGCACCTCTTGTCATAACTACAACAAAACCACAACTGACTGCTAGACAAATGGGGAAAAAAAGACTGGAACTTAGCAAAGAAGATTGTCATCAACCAGAAACAGAAAGAGGGAACCACAGCAGGACAGTAGGAGGGGCGTGCTCATGATATAATAGGGACCCATACCCTCCAGGTTTGCGACCCACAAGCTGAAGAATAATTAAGTCACAGAGGCCCTCCCACAGAAGTGAGAGTTCTAAGCCCCATGTCAGGCTCCCCAGCCCAGGGTACTGGCATTGGGAGGAGGAGGAGACCCCAGGATATCTGGTTTTGAAAGCGAGTGGGGCTTAACTCCAGGAGCCCCACAGGACTGGAGAAAACAGAGACTTCACTTTCTTGGGAAGCATACATAGAGTGCACCAGGTCCAAAGGCAGAGGCAGTGATTTCATAGGAACCTGGGCCAGGCCTGCCTACTTGTTTTCGAGGGCCTCTTGGGGACATAGGGGATGGCTATGGCTCACCCAGGGGACATAAAAGCTAGTGGCAGACATTCCAGTAGTGTTAATCTACATGAGCTTTCCTGGAGGCTAACATCTTGATTGGATCATTAGCACCAAGACCTAGCCCCACCCAACAGACTGTAAGCTTAAAGGTTGGGAAGCCTCAGGCCAAACAACATACAGGGTGGGAACACAGCCCCACCCATCAGTGGACTTCCTAAGCCACAAAGGCCTCTAGACACAGCCCTACCCACCAGAGGTCCAGGACCAAGCTTCACCCAGCAGTGGGCAGGCACTGGCTCCTCCTGCCAGGAAACCTGCATAAGCCTCTAGTCCAACTTCATCCACCTGGAGCAGATACTAGAAATAAGAAAACAGCAATTCCAAAGCCTGTGGAAGGAATCCTCAAGCACAGGGTGACTCTACATTAGGACCAGCTGGACCCTAGCCCTTGGATGACAAGAGAGGAGTGTACTGCTGAAACGCATAGGACATCTCCCACGGAGGGCCACCTCTCCAAGGTCAAGAAACATAACCAACCTACCTAAAAATACAAATAGAAAGATAAACAATATGAGGCAGCAGAGAAGTATCTCCCAGGCCAAGGCACAAGATAAAATCCCAGAAGAAGAAATAAGTGATGAAGAGATAGGCAATTTATCTGAGAAAGAGTTTAAAGTAATGATGGCAAAGATGTTCAGAGAACTCAAGGGAAGTATAGATGCACAGAGTGAAGTTTTTAGTAAAGAGATGAAAAATATAAAGAATACCCAGAGTTGAAGGATAAAAATCACTGAAATGAATAACACACTAGAAGGAACCAAGAATAAACTAAATGAGGCAGAAGAATGGATCAATGAGCTAGAAGACAGATTAGTGGAAATCACTACTGCAGAACAGAAAAAAAAAAAAACCCAAAGAATAAAAAGAAATGAGGATAGTTTAAGACAACACTGGAACAACATGGAGCACACTAATATTCACATTATAGGGGTCATATTACTGAAATTATGAATAAAAGAGGAGACATTGTTACCAACCTTAAAAGAAAAGGATTCTAAAGGAATGAACAACAAATTAGATAACCTAGATGAAATGGACAAATTCCAAGAAAGACATAAACTTTCAAAACTGACTAAAGAGGAAATAAAAAATATAAATGGGCCTATAAGTAGATTCATTGTCCATATGTCTCTCTCATGTAAAGAGATTGAATGGGCACCCCACTCATTCAATAAACATAATTCACTCAAAATATGCTCATTCATTCCCAATTTGGGCTACTCAACAATTCCAAGTCCAACAGAGGAAACTTTTCTCCCATTTCTGATACTTTTCTATCTTCCTTAAATAAAATTTTATAATTGCATTTAAAAATATCACCATAAAACAATTAGAGCAATTACAATCTCTAATAATGGTAAATAATCACTACATCAAATAAAACTCAGCAACAAAGTAATAAATTGTGTGTTAATTATAATTACGTAATTGTATCTCCAACGGGATATAAATTTTTAAAAATTAAAGATTAATTAAATATATTCCTAGTATTCACTAAGTACTCAAAAGTGCCTTAAATTAACTAACAAAATCTAGCTTGGTGCTAGTATATAGTGCCATCAATGAAAACCTGTTTAACTGTTAATATAACTGTAGATTTACTGCCTCACAAAACAAATGCATCAGGAAAAGTTTTGTACAAATATATTCAAAATTTATCATGGAAAATTAGTTTGCCCTTTAAACTAATTCTATAATCCTTTTATAAAGCAAAGAATGTCATCCCAAACCTGTTATATAAAGACACTTAAATTTTTATTTGAATGTTAATTTTACTTTGTTCAATAAACTAAATCTGTATTAAAAATGAAGCAAGAAATTAATATATGTATGTATATACATGATTGGGACATTGTGCTGTACACCAGAAATTGACACATTCTAACTGATGGTACTAAATAAATAAATAAATAAATAAATAAATAAATAAAGTGGAATAAAAAGAAAGACTGACTTTAGGCATATTAAGATTTAGGTGACAACAGGGCTTCCAAACGGAAATTTTCTGGAGACAGTGTGAGAAAATGAAATGGGGTTCAGATGAGAGGTCAGGACTAGAAAAAAATACAGATTTGAGAGTTATCCTAGAGAGCAAATAGTTGAAGCCTTTAGATTTCACCAAAGGAAAATACAGGGGACCAAAATTGAATTCTGGGAATTGTCTGTATTTTAGAAGTGGGGGAAGGAAAAGAGGAAGAAGGAGTCATTGAAAAGATCAAGGAACACTCTATGACACTAAATTCACCAAATAGTTTCAAGAAAGCATGGTCAAATAGCAGTGCTTGTTAAATGCTGAAGAAGGTTCTTATTTTGCTTGAGTTTATTCATTAGGGCTGGTGACTAGGAGATCATGGATGATCTTTGAGAGAACAAATTAGGTAAAGCCAGAGGAAATGAAGATTGAATGCAGCAGGTCATGAGGCAAAAATTTGGCAAAGAAAATAACTAGGGAAGATAACTCTAGGAGAGGACAGGGTCAAGTAAATGACCTCTTTCATTCACCCCAAAAATGGGTGAGACCTATGAAGATTCCATCAATTAGCATTCCATCCAGTTGCAAAGAACTCAAGTATTTTCATTTTAAAATAATCTGTATTCTGCAAACATGTGAGTTTATTGTAACATATTAGAAATGACTCATGGTCAGGGGGATTGCCAAGGTGGCAGAGTAGAAGGATGTGGTGGTCACCGCCTCCCATGAATACCACAAAAACTACGTCTACATATGGAACAATTCACGCAAAATACCTACTGAACTTTGGTAGAATATCTCTTATTATTGGACCTACAAAGAAAATCCTCACAAAACTGGATAAACAAGTTTATACTGTATAGTTCAGGAACTGTATCCAATATCTTATAGTAACCTATAATGAATAAAGCATGAAAACAAAAACAATTATGACCGAAGCATTGTGCTGTACACCAGAAATTGACACAACATTGTAAACTGACTGTACTTTAATTAAAAAAAGAAATGACTCATGGTCTAATTTCAAAATAAGAAATGGCAATTTGCTATATTACAATGGGATAAGTGAAAATAACATCAGCTACCTTTAAATATATTTCAAGAAACTGGTTATGAATTATATATTAATGGCCTACTGGACAGCAATTTAATAGCATGCATCTTTGTGTGCTTTATGTTTGTCTATGTGTGTGAGTGTCCATCCATGTGTACACTCAAAATATAAATTGTTTTTTTATTTTATATTTTATTGAGGTATAGTTGATCTACATTATATAAGCTTCAGGTGTACAACATAGTGATTCATAGTTTTTAAAGGTTATATTCCATTTACCATTATTATAAAATATTGGATATATTCCCTGTGTATACAATGTATCTTTTCAGCTCATTTATTTTATACATAGTAGTTTGTACCTCTTAACTCCCTACATCTATCTTGCTTCCCATTCCTTCCCTATCTCCACTGGTAGCCATTATTTTTTCTCTAACCTATGAGTCTGTTACTTTTATGTTATGCTCATTAGTTTTTTATTTTTTTGTATTCCACATATAAGTGATATCATACAGTATTTGTCTTTCTCTGACTTATTTCACTTAGCATAATACACTTCGAGTCCAGCCATGCTGTTGGATGTGACAAAATTTCATTCTTTTGATAGCTGAGTAATATTGTGTAAGTGAATATAACCAGCTTCTTTATCCATTCATCTCTTGATGGACAATTAGGCTGGCTTCCATATCTTATACTAATCTTTTACCCCCTTAGATAGGTTTATTCCTAGCTAAATTCTTTTTATGTGAATGTAAATGGGATTGTTTCCTTAATTTCTCTTTCTGATAGTTTCTTGTTAGTGTATAGAACTACCACAGATTTGAATTTTGTATGCTGCAACTTTACCAAATTCATTAATGAACTCTAGTAGTCTTTTGGTGGCATCTTTATGTTTTTTATGTAGATTATATGTCATCTGAGAGCAATGACATTTTAACTTCTTCCTTTACAATTTGGATTCCTTTTACTTATTTTTCTTGTCTGATTGATGTGTCTAGGACTTGGATTATGTTGAATAAAAGTGGCAAGAGTGGACATTCTTATTTTGTTCCTGATCTTAGAGAAAATGATGTTAGATGTAGGCTTGTCATACATGACCTTTACTATGTTGAGGCATTTTCCTTCAATCCCCACATTCTTGAAAGTTTTTATCATAAATGGATGTTGAATTTTGTCAAAAATTTTTTCTTCATTTGTTAAGATGATGATATGGTTTTTATTCTTCAATTTTTTATTATGGTGTATCACATTGATACTTGATAAATACTTGATCATGGTGTATGATCCTTATAATGTATTGTTGAAATCAGTTTGCTAATATTTTGTTGATGTTATTATCATTTTGTTAATTGTTTCGGGGTTGTTTTGTAGACCTTTGTTGTTCTTTTCTTATTTTGTTCTGTTCTCTTGTGACTTGATGACTGTCTTTAGTGTTATATTTGGATTCCTTTTTCTTTTTTTGTGTGTATCTATCATAGATTTTTGGTTTGTGGTTACCATGAGGTTTATATATAGCAAGCTATATATCTATGTGATTGTTTTAAGTAGCTGATCTCATAATTTCACATGCATTTTAACAATCCTGCGTTTCTGTTCTTCTCCCCTCATGATTACTGTTTCTGATAATATATTTTACATCTAATTGTTTTTGTGTAACCCTTAACATCTTATTGTGGATATAAATGATTTTACTACTTTTACCTTTTTACCTTCCTACTAGCTTTGTGTGTGGATAATTTTCTACCTTTACTGTATGTTTGCCTTCACTGATGAGATTTTTTTTTCCTTTTGTAATGTTTATATTTCTTATTTCTATTTGTGGCCTTTTTTTTTTTTTCTTAGAGAAGTTATTTTAACATTTCTTGTAAAACTGGTTTGGTGGTGCTCAACTCTTTCAGTTTTCTCCTGTCTGTCAAGCTTTTTATCTCTTCATCAAATCATAACAAGAGTCATGTCAGGTAGAGTATTCTTGGTTGTAGATTTTTCCTTTTAATAACTTTAAATATATCATGCCACTTTCTCTGGCCTGCACACTTAGTGTTGAAAAGTTAGCTGACAGTATTATGGGAGTTTCTTTGTGTGTAACTTGTTGGTTCTCCTTTGCCACTTTGGTATCGCACCTTTATCTTTATTGCCATTGTATTTACAGCATGTCTTGGTGTGTTCCTCTTTGGGTTATTCTTGTTTGAGACTTTCTGTGCTTCCTGGATTTGGATGCCTGTTACTTTTCCCAGGTTAGAATTTTTTTTATCTGTTATGTCTTCAATTATGTTCTCAGCCCCTTTCTCTCGTCTCTTTCTGGGACTCTTAAAATGTAAATATTAGCTCACTTGATGTTTTCCCAGAGGTCTCTTAAACTGTACTCTTTTTTTCATTCATTTTTATTTTTTCTCTTCACCATCAGTGATCTCCACTATTTTGTCTACTGGGTCCTTGATCCATCCTTCTGTATAATTTAGACTAATGTTGATTTCTTCTAGTGTATTTTACATTCAGATATTGTATTCTTCATCTTTGGTTGTTTTTTTTATATATTCTAACTCTTTGTTAAAAACTTCTAACTTCTTGCTCTGTGAATCCATTCTCCTGAGTTTTTCAATCATCATTATAATCACTATCCTGAAGGCCTTCTCAGGTCAATTGGCTACCTCCGCTTCACTTAGTTCTTCTGGGGTTTTATCTTGTTTCTTCATTTTGAACATGTTCCTCTATCACCTTATTTTGACTAAGTTGCTGTTTTTATTTTTATGTTGATTACATTTCCTGACCCTGGAGAGGTATCCTTTTGTAGGAGATGTCTTCTGTGTCCTAACAGTGCTCTCCCATTCATCACTAGAGCTATATGCTTTAGGGAGTCCCCCTATGAAGGCTGCATGGGTCTTTCTGTTGTGATAGGCTGACTATGTGGGCAGTGTTGTAGGCTTGGTTGGCCCCCAGTCAACCAAAGGGGCCTCATGAGGAGGTTACCTGTCACTGGTTGATGGCATCAAGTCATGAGGTGGCTGAATGTGTAACCCCAGGCAGCCCTGGAACTAATGCTGGCTTACTAATGGACAGAGTCAAGATCCAGGAGCCCCTGGGGTTGTTGCTCACCCATTGGTGGATGAAGCCAGTTCCTGGGGCTAGTGCCAGCCTACTGATGGGCAAAGCCAAGTCCTAGGGTCTGGTTGCAGGGCCTGGGGTTCCCAGAACTGTTGTTAGATTACTGGTGGGTGGGGTCGGTTCCTGACAGTTGTCTACAGGGTCTGGGGTGTCCCAAAGCTTCTGTTCACCTATTAGTGGATGGGATCAAGACCCAGCCAGTCTTAGGTCAAGATCTGGCCTGCTGTTGGGTGGGCTGTGCTTTTCTTGTGGCTAGTGTCTGCCCCCTGGTGGATGAGGCTGGGACTGAGGCTAGACCAGGCTCCCTGGTGGATGAGACCAGGGGCCAGTTAGTCCCAGTTTGTCTTGGTCTGCAGACTGCAGGCTGCAGTTTTCTTGTGGCTGGTGTCTGCCCCCTGGTGGGCGAGGCTGGGCCCAAGGATAGAGAAGTTTCCCTAGTGAGTGGAGTTAGGTCCTGGGGTCTCTGACTGGAGGGCCTTGGGGTTCCAGGTCTAGTGTCTGTGCACTGATGTGTGGGGCCAGGTCCTAGGCCCTCTGGTAGGTGGGATCATGTGCTCAGGGAGGGTCAAGGCAGTCTGTCTGCTGCTGGATGGGGCTATGTCTATACTCAGTTGCTTGGACTGAGGTATTCCAGCACTGGTGCCTACAGACTGTTGGGCCAGGACAGGACAAGGTCCTTGGACTAATAAGCTAGAGGGAGGATTCCAAAATGGTGATTGCAAGCACCAGTATCCATGTGGTAGAAGGTGCTCCCAAAAATGGTTGCCAACAGTGTCTATGTTCCCAAGGTGAGCTGCAGTGGCTTCCTGCCTCTCCTGGAGACTCTTAAAGACCACTAGGTAGGTCTGACCCAGGTTCCTATCAAATTACTGCTTCTTCTCCGGGTCCCAGAGTGTATGAGATTTTCTGTGCTCCCTTTAAGAGTGAAGTCACTATTTCTTTTCATCCCTCTGGGACTCCCAAAAGTAAGCCTCACTGGCCTCTGAAGTCATATTCTCTGGGGTCTCAACTTCCTGGTGCAGTATCTTTGGGCTGGGGATCCCAACCTGGGGCTTATATCTCTCACTCTTTTGGAAGAACCTCTGCAATTGTAATTATCCTCCTTTTTGTTGACTGCTTAACCTGGGGTATGGACTTGACTATATCACGACTCCATCCCTCCTACGTATCTATGGTTTTTTCTTTATTTCTTTAGTTGTAAAAGATTATTTCTGGTAGAGTCTAGTCTTTTTCATCATGGTTGTTCTGGAAATAGTTGTGATTTTAGTGTGCCTATAAAAGGAGTTGAGCTCAGAGTCTTTCTATTCCCCCATCTTGCCACCAATTGTTTTTTTTTATTGTTTTTTAAATATCCAATTCAAATTTTATCTCTTTCATAAAACCTTTGCTGATCACCCCTGTATGCATTTGTGTGACTACTAATCTGACATCTGTTCTTTTTACTTGGATTTCACATTTACTGACTTGTCATATTTCTTCTGGTGTTTTCTCAAACTGTCCTTTAAATGTTGCTATTAAGCTTTTATCCATAGGTCTTGTCTAGCTCTCCCTTCCATTAATTGATAAAAATGTAAGACAAGTGTTTCCATTTTATTAATAGTTGTATCCCTTAAACATTTAGCATAAGTCTTTTATGTAGTAGAAACTCAATGATTATTTATTTACCTTATTTTTTAAATATTCTGGTAATTTGCAAATAAGTTCCATGTATTTTCACATTCTTGTCCCATGCAATGTAGTCATTTTAAAAAGTAAATTAATAGCTAACAGAAGTCATATGTAGCCTTCATGTTCTTTTAAATTTTAACTTAATTTTAAATTTTAACCTTTTGTGTATTTGAATGGAAGTAGACTTTGAAAGCCTTGGAACCATTATTGATCTATTGGACAGTTTCCTCTGTACTTTTGGTATCTTTTAGCCTTCATCTGTAACAGTGATTTCACTCTTAGCTCCTACATATGTATCATTGATTCAGTCAACATCTCTGGTTCTTATCCACTGAGGACTAAATCATTTTCAATCTGCCCCTTTCACTTATGAGTTATTTTTCCATTTTAGTTAGAAATAAATGCAGACCAACTGGAAAGACTGATGCCATAGACTTCACAAGCAAAGGGGATTTGCACTTGGCAAAACAGCTACAAATCCAAATGCCTACTTTGTGCTTTTTTTCCCTGAATGTGTATATCTAAAGCCTAAGTGTAGCTCTACTACTAGGACCTAGGTGAAGGATTCTAAGAGGTTGGTAGAAGAAGGAGGGAAAAGACAAGTGAGGAAAGAAACAAGTAAAGCAGATTTCAGGTAGCAAGATGAAATGCAATATTAGAAGGGAAAAGAAGAGGAAAGCTTTTCTTTTTCATGTTGAATCCTTTCAAACACATATTTCATCTTTGTATGATGTTCCCATTTTGAGTAAAAGAATCAAATGGGAGAAAACTTTATTCCTCTCTCTACCTACAGGGCAGAAATTTTCTAATATAGCTCTTTCACTCAAAAATGGAGTCCTTTGTCTTAAAAAATGACCAACTCATCTCTCTTGTAATTTCTTTCTAGTTTAATTGAGGTATGATTGAT
Source organism: Camelus ferus (assembly GCF_009834535.1). Taxonomy (NCBI): domain Eukaryota; kingdom Metazoa; phylum Chordata; class Mammalia; order Artiodactyla; family Camelidae; genus Camelus; species Camelus ferus. The sequence continues at coordinate 51,577,584 of NC_045732.1, forward strand.
GAATAAAATTTTATTTTATTATATATATATATATATACACACATTTTATGTATATATATATATATTTTTATTTTATTTTATATATATATATAAATAAAATAGCCTCAGCTTTGTCCTCAGAAAAGCTTAGTTCATATCCTAGCTCTGCTATCAAGTAACCTTGGAATGATGACATCATATCATATATCTGTATTCAATTTTCTAATCTGTAAAATGGATGGAAAGAACAATTTCAACTAAGTAGATTTCTAAAGGTATTTCCTTCCTAGTTCTGAGGACCGTATGCCTCAAAATTACAGCACTTTATAGGCATCTTTCTGAAGTTCTTAGCTTTTTTATTGGCAGAACAATTTCTTGGTTACACAGGCGCTCTTCAATTCCCTATATCCAATCAATAACTAAGTCCCCCCAAATATCTCTTACAAGCATCTCTTTCTCTCCATCCTCATATTTACTATCTGTCTTGAGTTCATCCCTTGCACTGTTAACAGAATTATCTTTCTGAAGGGCACCTTGGAACATGTTATTCTAGTGCTCAAAACCCTCCAGTGGCTCCCCATTGCCTCAAATAAAGTATCCAAACATTTTAATCTTGTTTAAAGCCCTCCATGCTACCACTTCGCTTATGTGTTCACTCTTTCCAGACTGTTCTTGCACTTACTGAGTTCCATACCTATACTCAGTGATGTTCCCTCTGCCAAACAACATCCTTCCTATTTCAACCCTTCTTGCTTGTTGGATTCCATACATCTTTTAAGGTTCAGTTCACATTCTTACTGCCTCCATGAAGCCTTCTTTGATTTCCCAAATAGATAAAATCTCTCCCTATGCTATAATCCCACAGTACTATTTCCAAATCTCTTTAAAGGTACTCATTATAATCTGCTATGTATCACCTCTATGTATGTGACACTGTCCCTCACTGGACTGCAATTTCATTGAGACCAAGGCCCATGTTTTACTCACTCCTATTACTACTTTTACCTTCAGCATAGTTTGACAGAGAGTCTTGCTGCTCTGCACATAATAAGCACACAAAGAAATTTAAAAGTCATGGAGCTGACTCCAAACAAAGAACAGAGAGTTTGAGTACACATATACCTACCAAAGTTATTACAGAGTGGATGAATTCTCCTAGCATTCAGAGGAGAGAAAAATCAGACATGGCAAGTCTATACAAATTCCAATGACCTGCATATGGATCCTAAAAACTAAGCTAACATACTGAGAACTCATGGGCAAGGAGCTTTACAAATTCACAAGATACCCAAAAAATGAATAACAAAACTGAAAAGTGAGTATCATTCCCATCAAAATAAAGTAAAATATATCCTGACAGTTATCTTCTGACTGGTAAAGCCTAGAAGTCATTACAAGCAATTAATTCAACTTGAAACAGAATCAAACCATAAACAATCAGGAATATAGATGCTAACTAAAAACATAATGTGCCAAACAATCATTTTACATTGGAACAAATGAGAATCATTATCAAATCAAGGTCCTCATCAGACATCCTTCAATTTAGGTAAAGCAATCAACAGGTGTTTTCTGGGTTGTTGGTTGGGACACAATTGGCTTCAGGACTGTATTTGCATACAAAGAGAAACAAGAAAAAGGGATTTTCTGATAATGATTTCATGTAGCACAGGGTCAAATCATGGTCAGGGATCATGGTCTACTTATAAATGAAAATATGAACCTTTGTTGGACAAAATGATTTCTCCAAATCCCAATATGACTGTATTAGTTGAAAGTTACAAAAAATAAAACCATTAAAAGACCACTGCTGCATGGGGCCAGAACTATGGAGTTGGCTAATTTTGTATTCATTGGCCATGCAATACTGTTTTCTGTGACTCTCTCTTTTTGTGTTATCCATCCCTTCTCCACAGCTCCCCAAATGCCCTATGGCTTCACACTGCCTCATGATGACCTGGGATCCCCTATTATGACTTTTTCCCCTAACAGTGGAGTCCCTGTACTTCCCTCCTCCTCACTTAAACTCAGAATTTTCCTGTCATGTCTCCTTCTCACCATAGTACTCAGTTCTCAAATGGCTCCATGGATCTGACACCCCACAAGAAGAGGCTGAGAACTTAAAACAGAATGAGTTAGTTACCTCTTCCAAGAAGATCACTGTGTTAACACAAAATAACTAAATACAAAAATTTGAACCCTTAATGGTTGTGGATATTTGAAGCATATCAGCAAGCTATAAAGAGTGATTTTTTTCCTCTTGAAACAAGAGAACTTAAAACAAAGAATGAGTCCCAATGCTGGCTCTGCTGCTAGTTGGCAATGTGTTTTATACAAGTCAGTTGGTCTCTAAGTGCATCAGGTTTCCTCTCTGAAAAAATGAAATGGATTATCTAGATTCTTTCTAGTTGTAATAATCTGTACTCAGTAAATCTCAGCACATTTACTACTCTGTTTATTCTACTTCTGCATAAAGTTGGTCCTAGTTGCCGCCAATCAGACTAAGAGAGAAGCCTATATTTTCCAATTTCCATGCCACTGATACTAAACATATTTGTATTTCACTCAATAGAACTAAATCCACTATAGTGGAAACTATGTAAAAGATATTGACTAAAGTGGTATGAGATTTCGTCTGTACAATAAGGGGATATACCTACAAAAGTGTACATATGGAATAAGATATCTCTGACCTATAATAGGAAGAATATTGGATTTAAATTCAAGCAACTTGGATTCAAATCCTAGGTCTATTATTTATTAGCCTTGTGATTAACCCTAGGGAAGTCTCAACTTCTTGACTATCTATTTCCCTGTTTTATAAAGCAAAGACTAGATTTTCTTAGTTTCCAAGTCTGGGGGCTGCTGCAAGGGTTAAATGAGAAAATGTATGTGAAATACTTGGCACAGAGTCTGGAAAATAGTAGGGGCTCTGTTCATATTACTGGAGTCTGAATTGGAAACAGGAATTGCTCAATCTTTCATCTGAGAAAAATTTTGATGCAATTTGAATGTTTATAATGTCCTCAAGGTTCATCCATGTTGCCTCATAAAGCAAGATTTCTTTCCTTTTTAAGGCTGAATAATATTTCATTGTATGTATATACCACAGTTTCTTTATCCATTCATTTGTCAATGGAACTTTAAGCTATCCCTACATCTTGGCATCATTCCACTTATATGAGGTATCTAAAATAGCCAAATTCATAGAAGCAGATGATAGAATGGTAGTTGCCATGGGCTAGGGGGAGGGGGAAATGAGGAGACACTTTTCAATAGGTATAAAGTTTTCATTATGTAAGATGAAAAAGTTCTAGAGATTTTCTGTTAAACATTGTGCTTACAGTTAACAACATGCATTATACACTTAAAAATGTGTTAAGATGGCAGATCTCATCTTAAGTGTTTTTTGCCACAGTTAAAATTTTGATCATATATGAATGAAATTAATAGGCTCATCTGGAAGAATTTATTTGTGAAAAAGATCCATATGCATATATTCTCCTCACAACACTTTGAAAGACTGTAAGGAAGAATTTTAGCTATTGTGAAATCCAAAGAAATGTCATGAGAATATTCATGTATAAATTTGTTTCTTTCTGTTTAGAAATAAGGAGAAGAAAAAATGGAAAAGAGAACATTGTATTCTTCTTATGTATTAATTCTACTATGTGTCCTAGAGGTTATTATTATTGTTGTCATTTTGTATTTATCAAAATAGAACTATGGAATGCTACCTGAGCGAGTTAATGGAAATCTGTATTGGAAACATTTATGCTGGCTAGTAGTTGACTAGGTTTTGTAAATTAATAATTCCTGGTGCTTTTTGGAGAAACTTCAAAGGTTTTTATTAAGACACAAAGACTTCTTAACCCTCCGGCTAGAATTTTATTACAGAGATACATAGAGTGAGGCAAAAGTTACACAATTGCTTTTATTTTAAGAAATCAATTATTTTCAAAGCAAGGGAGATGATTTTAGTCATTAAATAAACTGTACATAATTTGGTCTAGTGTTAAGTATTAATTTCATAAAATAAGCAGTTTAACTACATATGAGCTAAACACACTGTTATGTGTTTCTTTGTCTATAAGTGACTTTAGTCTTGCACTATATTTAGACACCAAAGGCAAGTTCTCATCAATTTAATAAACCTTTACATGAAAGCCTACTCATTATTTGAGGAACTGTGCTAATGGTTAGGGAACCCAGAAATGAATGAGACATTATCTCTGCCTTTCAAGAAGCACACAGATGCCTTGCTAGGGAGATGGATAAGCATGACTCTGAGTATTCTAGGTTAGGTGACTGAGTAATACCATTAGCTAGAAGAAAGACAGGAGGGAGAACCTGTTTGAAGGAAAGGGATGAGTTTGGTTTTGAGCAGGTTGTGTTTGACATGACTATAGGACACCTAGATGGATACAGATGGATGATCTGGGCCTCAGAAAAAAATTCAGAGTTGGAGATATAGATTATAGAGTCATATTCGTAAAGGACATAGTTGAAGCCAAGGCAATGAATGTGATCACTCAGGCAGAACAGTAGAGAGGAATCAAAAAGAATGCTACAAGAAATACTCTTAAGGAGCAAGCAGAATAATAGAAGACATAGAAAGAGAATGACAGTTTCAAATAATATCACTGAATAAACCCAAGTATCTAATTTTTCCCTTCAAAACCCCATTAATACAACAGAACAGATATATTTAGAGTCAGAAAATGACAAACAAAGAGAACAAGAGAGGAGACACAGCAACACAATTTGAAAGCTGAAAAGCAGGTAGTTCAATTGTAACTAATTTAACACTTAGAAGAATTGGAAGTGATTGCCTCTGGGAAATGGGAAATGGAGGAGAGAGATACCGGGAACTACTGATTTTTATAATTCTTCTGTGACAAGTCAAATAGAACTCTGGGGGTCAACATCTGAATACCTGTAGGTTAGGAGTAAATCAAAGGTGAAGAATTGGAGACATCAAGTAATAACTATGCCTTTAAAATGTTTGGTTATGAAAGGAATGAGGCATATGTAGCTTGAAGAGTAGGGAGGAAAAATAAAAGGTTTGGTATCTATGTAACACAGTTGAGACTAGGACACATTTGCAAGCTGTGAGGAAAGATAAGAGTTAAAATGAGGTTCAATGATACAGAAGAGGAGAAGGAAAAGGATCAATGACCATAGGGACATTGGATTAGGAAGTAAGAGAGAATTGTCACCTGGGATCATTTTTTAGTAAAATAGAAATGTAGGTCATTTGATCAAAGTCAGGAGGCCAGAACTGGGGCCTTGAAAATAGAAATGATGTTTTGGAACAGCTGCAGTGGGAAATGAAAGGAGCCAACTACAGATGAGAAAAGGATTAATGATGAGAGTTGAGAGTCCAGATGAGGTTGGAAAGCACACATCTGTAGTGGAGCCAATAAGCATGGATATGCAATTTTCCCCAGATGGGTTTTCAGAAGTCTGGGAACAAGAACAGGCAAAGTGGACCACTGAACTGAGCCAAGCCTGGGCAGGGTTTGCCAAAGCTATGAGAAGGAAGGTGACAGAGTCAAAGAATGGAAAATGCTTGTGAGAGTGTCCTTGCAGTGGGGTCCAGAATAGGGAAGAATGGAGAAGACAGGATATGGCTGCTAGCCGAAGGGATTAAGTAAGAGAGAAGGGAATGGAGGTCCCAAGAAAGAACAATTTGATTACAAGGCCATTCCTCAGTGTTTTACAAACAAGTTCAGGTAACTGTTACCTCTGACCAAACCTCTGTCCCTCTTTTAGTTGGTTAGCTGTCAATTGTCCAGCAAGTGTATTGTTAATGGTACTTAAATGATTGCTTTCTATCCTGAGTTACTTCACTGTGTTGATCTTTATTTAAGTTTTCCCATTGTTTTTAAGGAATTTTTATTAAATAATATTAGCCAATTCATCCTGAGCAGTAGAGGAAGATTGAAGCACAATGAGGGGAAGTAATCTTTAATGAGCTCCTTTTGTGTATGGCTCCAGGTCTAGCTCTGCCCTAGAAACACTTTAATGTAGGGAACACAAAGAACACTTAGAATCTATCAGTTTTCTGAAGGTCCCAAAGTGCAGCCTGCCCTGAACAGAAGTCTTGGCTAATTCCCTTTTCAATACTCCTCTAGAGGGCAGCTATTTCCCTCATTGGTTTAGAAGCACATCTCCTGGCCCATATAGATGCTCACCATTTTGAGTGTGAAGGGCAGGGTTATTCTTTCAGAGAATACAGGGGACTTAAGGCCTATCAATTCCCAGCCCATAAAGGCCTCCTCCAGCCTTCTGGATCATGTCATCATGGTTTCAGGAGAAACTTTTGTTCCTACCCACGGAGCTGTGACGGATTCAGCCATATGTGCATCAGTAATAATTGTCCCTGACTAGAAAAAAGAATAGGAGTAATTTCTTCACCTTTCCTCCAGCTATGTGAAAATGTCCCATACCTCTGACTACTTCATTATTAAATGGTTTACTTAAGATAAATATTTATGGGGGAAAAGCATTTTCAATTATTTTAAGATTACCAACTGTGGTGTATTGAAACAACCTTTAATAAGTGTTCCTTACATTTTCAGGGACAAAAGTTTATATTCACAGAAGCTATAACACACTTACAATCCATTGTGTTGATCTCTCACTCTTTATTGTTGGAAAACAGGAACTTACTGGTGCTACTCAACACAGTTCTGATCTGTTTTTATGCTCAAAGGCATAAAAGTTCTAGATATCTGTCTTCAATTTCATTGAAATTCTATTACTAGTCCTGTATATTACAATGTGACCATTATTTATACAATTGGAAAACAAAATCTAATGAGAGAGACTCAAAAAGGTAATAGCAATTGTTCATAGAACAAATGTTCAAGAGCTGTGTGAAATATTTGTTAAAGAAACAAGTAGGCTAACATAATTTTGACTGTAACTCTTCTCCATCCTTGGAATCCAAAGAGCCAATTTTGGCACCAATTATCAGTTTTGTCGACAGAAAAAGCTTTCAGAGAAAAATTTGTAAGAGTAATGCATATCTCATAGAATGCATAGGTCTGCAGGACATTTTCAAGTGTTTATAATTAAAAGAACAGAAATGAGGCTATAGGTTTGCATAACATTGGCAATATTTGCAGTTTTATTGGTTTAAACAAAACCAAAGTAGTCTGGTCCTGTATGATGTAAAAAAGGCATTTAGCTTACTTTGGGGATAAACATACTTGGTGTAAAAGCCCTTTGAAGACCTAATTGAACACTCCTTCAGAAGATAAATCTAGACTGTATATTTACATATACAAAATGTATGTAGTACTATATAAATAAAAAAATCTATCATACAACTTGATATCAGAAAATAATCTGACTTTCCAAAAATTGGCAGAGGATCGGAATAAACATTTTTCTAAAGAAGATATACAGATGGCCAACAGGCACATGAAAAGATGCTCAACATCACTAATCATGAGGGAAATGCAAATCAAAACCACAATGAGATATCACCTCACACTTGTTAGAATGTCTATTATCAAAAAGACAAGACAGCAAATATTGACAAGGATGTGGAAAAAATGGAAACTTCATGCACTGTTGGTGGGAATGTAAATTGGTAAAGCCACTATGGAAAACAGTAGGGAGTTTCCTCAAAAACTAAAAGTAGAACTGTCATTTGATCCAGCAATTCCACTCCTGGGTATATTCCAGAAGAAAACAAAAACAGTAATTCAAAAAGATACATATACCCCAATGTTCTTTAAGGCATTATTTACAGTAGCCAAGATTTGGAAATAACCTAAGTGTCCATTGATGGATTAATGAATAAAGAAGAAAAGATGTGGTATGTATGTGTTTATACACACACACACACACACACACATGCACACATGCACATATACATACAACAGACTGCTATTCAACTTTTAAAAAAAGAAGGAAATCTTGCCATTTGAGACAGCAAGGATGAAACTTCAGGGCATTATGCTCAGTGAAATAAGTCAGAGAAAAACAAATACTGTATGATCTCACTTATATGTGGAATCTAAAAGTCAAAACAAGCAAACAAGCAAAACCAAACTCATAGATACAGAGAATATATTGGTGGTTGCCAGATGGGATTGGTGGTGGTGGTGGTGGGTGAAATGAGTGAAAAGGTACAAACTTCCAGTTATAAAATAAATCTATCATTGGGCTATAATGTACAGCATGATGACTATAGTTAATAATACTGTATTGCATAATTTAAAGTTCCTTAAGAGAGTAAATCTTAAACATCCTCATCACAAGAAAAAAAATTTGTAATTATGTTTGGTAATGACTGATAACTGGACATAATATGATTATCATTTCACAATGTATACGCAAATCAAAGCATTATATTGTACTCATGAAACTAATATAATCTTATGTGTCAATTATACCTCATTTTTTTAAAAAGATGGTGTGTGCAAATCACTTCAGCCTGCTAGCTAGTTGTTTGCTAATTCTAACGCGTTCATTTTCTAAACTCATTCTCACTTTGTAAAAATGATTGGGCAAACTATGTTTGATGAAGCTTACATGTAAAACATTTGTTCTCCTTTAAGTTTGAGATGGCGGAAAAAACATGTGTTTTTGCCATTCCTCTGGGAATAATCTGGTTCTGAACTCAGCCCACCAAAACTATCCACAGCAATTTTCATTTCATTTTTGACTTGTATCCTGTTGCTTCTTTCAGGTAAATGTTTGTAACCTTGGCATCTCTTTCCATACCAGAATCTGGTTTATTGCCTTTCATTCCTCAAAGTACAGCACATCAAGAAGAAAAAGATCTTTCAACAATCTTATATCTACTGTTTGACCATAGAGTGGGCCCATTCTAGGATGCAGTCACTAATGAAAAACTTCTCTCTTCCTGAAAACAGAATATACTCTTGGTTGGGGGTGGCGGGGGGAGAAACTCCTCACCTGCAATTTTTATGAGTAAATAAAGAAAGACAACAGTCACTTTTAGATATGTATGTGCATGTCACAGTTTTTGCCAGGCTAATTTGGCAGCACAAAAAACAAAACAATTCTAATATGTTAAGATTGTAAGAATACTATATTTCAAATGTTTATAGGTTAGATTTGCAGGAAGAAAGAACAGCTTCATCTAATGGGTCAGGGACATTTACAGAAAAAGAAGCCAAGAAGTTAGTTTTCAAGAATATTTGCAATAGGGAAAGTCCCCAAAAGACAGCCGTGTTTGTAGAAAGGCTGGAAACCTTTTCTGGGTGATTCAAATTGCTCTCCAGTGAACCATGGCCAATTTATGATTAAAAGCAGAAATAAAAACTGAAATAAAACTGCAAAGTGTCTTTTTGGTAGGGTTTTCTTATTTAGAAATCTATAATAGTTCTGATTTATGACTTATCCAGATCCAATGTGCTGGTAAGTCACTGAAATTTCCTTTAAAGAAGCAATTTATGATTAAGGATTCAGGCCCTAACTATGAGACCACAGTAAACATGAATACAAAATAACTGCCAGCAGTTGGTAGCAGGCCATTTTAATACCTCGAAAATGTTGAAACCAGTATATAATAACAAAGGGCAACTCACTGCTTAGGCCAAGTAGGTATTCATGTACATGGTATGACTTGGTGATCCCTAGAAAGGCCTTCCTGGCCCAAAATACCTTCCTAGAAGCCTGCTTTGCTGACTGAACTTTCTACCATGACATAATACTTTTTAGGTTAAGGATGCTATTACAATAGGTCTACCCTTGAGAATTAAGATACAAATTACTGTGAACAATAATGTCTTCTTTTTCTATTGAAGTACAGTCAGTTACAATGTGTCAATTTCTGGTGTATAGCATAATGTCTCAGTCATGCATATACATACATACATTCATTTTCATATTCTTTTTCATTAAAGGTTATTACAAGATATTGAATATAGTTCCCTGTGCTATACAGGAGAAACTTGGTTTTTTAATCTATTTTTATATATAGTGGCTAAATTTGCAAATCTCAAAATCCCAAATTTATCCCTTCCCACACTCTTTCCCCAGTAACCATAAGATTGTTTACTATGTCTGAGAGTTTGTTTCTCTTTTGTAAATGAGTTCATAGTGTCCTTTTTTCTTTTTTCTTCTTTTTTTCTTGTTTTAGATTCTACATATGAGTGATACCATATGGTATTTTTCTTTCTCTTTCTGGCTTACATCACTTAGAATTACAATCTCTAGGTCCATCCATGTTGCTGCAAATGGCATTATTTTATGGCTGAGTAGTATTCCATTATATAAATATACCACCACTTCTTTATCCAGTCATCTGTCAATGGACGTTTAGGTTGCTTCCATGTCTTGGATATTGTAAACAGTGTTGCTATGAACATTGGGGAGCATGTGTCTTTTCAAATTAGAGTTCCCTCTGAATATATACCCAGAAGTGGGATTGCTGGATCATATGATAAGTCTATTTTTACTTTTCTGAGGAATCTCCATTATTGTTTTCCATAATGGCTGTGCCAAACTGAATTCCCACCAGCAATGTAGGAGGGTTCCCTTTACTCCACAGCCTCTCTAGCATTTATCAGTTTTGTACTTTTGAATGATGGCCATTCTGAGTGGTATGAGGTGATACCTCATTGTAGTTTTGATTTGTATGTCTCTGATAATTAGTGATATTGAGCATTTTTTCATGTGCCTATTGGCTATTTGTGTGCCTTCTTTGGAGAATGGTTTGTTTAGGCTTTCTGCCCATTTATGGATTGAGTTGTTTCTTTTTTTATCATTACGTTGTATGAGCTGTTTATATATTCTGGAAATTAAGCCTTTGTCAGTTGCATCATTTGCAAATATTTTCTCCCATTCGATAGGCTGTCTTTTTGTTTTGCTTATGGTTTCCTTTGATGTGCAAAAGTTTGTAAGCTTAGTTAGGCCCCATTTGTCTATTTTTGTTCTAATTTCTATTGCCTTAGGAGAACATTGCTAATATTTATGTCAGAGAATGGTTTGCCTATGTTTTCTTACGGGAGATTTATCATGTCTTGTCTTATATTTAAGTCTTTAAGCCATCTTGAGTTTATTTTTATGTATGAGTGAGGAAGTGTTCTAACTTCATTGATTTACATGCTGCTATCCAGCTTTCCCAACACCACTTGCTGAAGGCAAATTAATGTGTCTTTAGTATTTATTTTCTAGCATAGAGAAGAGTTCTGACAGTGATGGAGAAAGACTATGTGCATCTAAAATAAAAAAATGTATAAGATGAACATCTAAGTTTGTTGTTGGGTTCATGGGGGTTCAACAGACTCTAAAAGGAAAGGAAGAACAGGAACACTATAAACACCATGATGTGGTGGAAAGAACACTGGCCTAGAAGTTGAAATATCTAGTTTTCTAGAAATTATAACTTATGACCTTTGATAAATCCTTTCCCTCCCTAGATTCAAATTTCTCTTTCATTTGAAAAAGGTAGAGTTGGAGGCGTGAGTGTATAACTCAGTGGTAGAGCTTGTGGTTAGCATACACAAGGTCCTGGGATCACTCCCCAGTACCTCTGTCAAAATAAAAAAAAAAAATTACCTCTGCTCCAATTTTTTTTAATTTTTAAAAAAGGGATAAAATTGATGGAATAAGTAATATCTGAAGTCTTACTCATCACTCTTCTAATCATAAAGGGTATGTGCATGGTGGAGTTGAAAACAAACTGGCTATGTCACTATTTTTCAAGCCCCACTCTGAACCTCTGGGCCCCAAATAAACTCTCTGGAGACACTATGGAAACAGTAAGAAGCAAAATGGATTGTCTTTAAAGGAAACCATTCCAATGAGTAACAGCATTCCCTATCAAAAAATAATTCTTTTTCTCTCCTCTTGTTTTCTACTCTGTTATTGTTTTGATTGCTAAAACTAACTGGTTGCCTATTAACAAATTCCATGCCAGTTTTCTCTATCTGACTCAACAAATTCATGACAAAATTTTACCTAACTTCATTTGCCACATTTCATTTACTGATGACTCAGAGCTTACCAAATCAAATTCTTCTTTTATTTTCCTAGCTGGCCTTTTAAATATGTGTTATAACAAAAATAAAAGTATGAACATGATCATAAGAGTGAGACACCAAATGGAGAGTTAAGAAACATTTAGAGGCTTTTCTTGCCAGCATGGGATTACTTTCTATGATCAGCCTTCAAAAATATTGCACAGTTCATGTTGAGATGCCATAAATGATACTGTCATATACTCTTAGAGACCATGCTTTAATCTAAAAAGATATTACTGATGAAAGTTTTAACTGATACTAAGCCCAAACTCTCTCCTTTAATTTTTACTTCCATGCTTTCTCATTAAACATTTGGCAACTATGAAAATGAAGTCCCCCCACCACTGCCACATTTTTTCAATAATTTTCATAGTACCAAATCAAAACACCACAGTTTAATCTACTTTTTTCAGCCTGTATGCTTCCAACCGTTTAACCTAATCTTATTTTGATCAACTTGTTCTGCTTAAATTTGCTTGGGCCTCTTTTCATAGGACAATAAGGTATTTCTGGTTCATCAACTGTCATTTGGCAGATGGCTAGTTCCTTTTGCCAGTAGCTTGGTTTCATCAAAGGCATCCTCAGGTCAAACTGATAACTGCTGTATCCTCATTGCCCAAATTGCATAGGAAAGGCAACTACAGTGCTCTCTTGATCATATGAGAGATTTGATACTTTGAGTAAGACACATCTTTAAAAATGGTTCCATCCTTAATCTCTTACTGTCCAGTTAACACAGTAGTACCTTAACCTATTTGAAATCTTGACTCATTACTCATTTTGGTGTGGTCACATTTCCTCAACAAACTGGAGATTTGTTTTGAAAGTGTCATATGTGTGAAGCACAAAACATTTACAAAGGGCCCTTTCTAATAAATGTGAACCTCATGAGAAAATCATTCACCAACAGATATGGCTGTGTTTGATACAGTGACTCTCCTGGCATATTTTGGAAATAATAAATTTAGAACAAGGGAAGTACAGGAGTTCTAGGGGTACATCAGGGGCTCTGGGGATCATCCAAAAATATGTACCAGATATATTCAGGTCATTGTGAAGTACATAAAGAGATTATAAGACTTATTTCTGTCTTCATGGTGCTTAATAAAAATAAGTTATTTGTCATAAAATTATAGTACAAGTATGGTAAATGACATTTTAAAAGGTACAAACAAATTGTTAAAAGGATTCAGAGAACATAAATTGCTTCCAGCTGTAGAAATCTGCAAAAGTTGATCCAGTAACCAAAATTTAATATTTGTTTGCTGACTGAATGAACGGGTGAGTGAATGATTGCATGTGTAGGATATGGCAGGTACTTGAACTGAACCTTGAAGAAAACACAGGATTTGGATGGAAAGAGATGGGGATGGTACTTTCCAAAGAAAAAAACCATGAAGTTCCCTTAAGGGTAAGTTGGGATCATACTATGGAGAGATCAAAATGCAAATGTAAACTCTTGAGTATGCATGTGTGTGTTTTCACAACAACCTCCTCCTCTATGACACAGGCTCCCAGTCCTGTTTATTGTCTGGAATTCTTTTGCCTGACATTTCTGTCAGAAACACATATTCCTCAACTCTGACCCCAAAGCAGGGCAGTCATCAAAAGGAAGTTCATGCCTTTATCCTCAACTCCTGCTACCTGATGCATATCCCCAACACAAAGGTTCCCTATGGTTTGCCCTGACTTGATTATGACCCTATTATAATGACAATCTAGAAATGTCCAGTCCCTACTACAGCAGGCTTGACTCTGATAGTATGCGGAAAATCAACCACTCTAGCACTCCTTTCTCTCCACATATGATGTCTTTCTCCGCTCACTCTTTCCTACAAGGTCGAATCATAAGTTTATATCTTCATGTAAGGTTAATTTAGTCTGGAAATACAGGGATTGTCCCAACCCCTTCACGTCTTGGTTATTTCATTGAAATTAATAGTATGAACCATCATTGAATCAAGTAAAGGAAGTCATACTGAATTAGAAACAGCATTGGTTTCATATATTGCACACAAATGTAGATTCATGGGAACAAACCATAAGTCCAGAGAACTTGAAAGACAGTACTCCAAGGACATGATTATTTCATTTCTAAGGTCCACAAATGAGTTTTGATGACTGCCAAATTGCCACTGTGTTCCACAACTCTAAGTCATCTCTGCAAACTTACATAATACTTACATAATATGCCAAGCATGGTTACTTCTTATCATTTTGGAAATCTGACATTTTGTAAAAGTGTCAAAAGATGATTGCATGATGCAGTAGTGCATGGCCAAAAGTTTGCTGATTTATATAAAATTTCTCATAAATGTTAAGTGGTATGATTATATTACATTTTATAATTCCAAACTATAAATTCATTAAGGACAGGACTTATGCCTTAACATTTTCTGCATCTCCAGTGCATAATGCATAGTAAATGCATATAATTAAGTTACTACTGATCAATGATGCTGAAGAAAGGAGATAACCATTAGCAAAAATATATGCATAAAGCACTGTTTGATCATCCTCTTCCGCTCCATTCCATCCTTAGTTCTCCACTGTACCTGACTTTGCCTCTCAGTTAGGAACATTGTGTAAATTGGAAAAAGGGGCTTCTTCCTTCAGTGAAAGTAAAAAAGATAAATAAATTAGTAAATCATTGTACAACCTGAATAAGCATATATGGCAGCCCTATGTAGAAGGAAACCCTGGTTGAGTGAGGAAGTGCATCCACGGTCTTCCAGCTCACACATACCCTGGATAGATGCTAAGTCACAAATTCAGTAGAAAGTATTCATATTTTAAGCTCCTATTCCCATCACCAAATAAGGTGACTATATGAGGTTTGGAATCTTTCTGAGAGGTTAGAATCAGACACTGAGAGTTGTGAGCAAGAGAGAAGAGTAACCTCAGGGTACACATTGAAGTTCAACAGAGACAAGGTGCAAGTCACACATGTGTTTGCCAGTGAGTGTATGCATGTGTGCTCTCTCAAGTGTGTAAGTGATTGTATGTGCCAGTGTAGGTTTACATAAGATGGTACTTTCTTCTGCTCTAGAACTTGGTTGAGAGTTGTAGAATATCCATGCCCCTCCTCCTTCTCATATAAGTCAGTATTTACCCATAATGTGAAAAATGTTCCTTAAATGGAACATCTTTGGGCAGTGAAAAACCTGAACGTCCATACATAGCAGCCTTGCCCTCATCGCTGAGTTTTATCTGACCTTTATGCTATGAACTATATTAAGGAAAATCTGGTAGTTTTTTCCTTCCTTCCTTCCTTCCTTCCTTCCTTCCTTCCTTCCTTCCTTCCTTCCTTCCTTCCTCCTTTTTTGCCTTATTTCCTTCCTTCTTTCCTTCTTTTCTCTTTCCTTCTCTCACTCCCTCTCTTTCTTCATTTTTTTTTCTTTCTATTTTTGCTGTTATTATCTTTGGGTAGCAGAGTGGGGGTGAGTATGCCCTGTTTATCCTGCTTTACTAGGAGAACTACAGCGATGTTTCCAACTGAATACTGTTTTATGGTTGACACATTCCAGGCTGATTTCACTAGATATCGCAAAATGTCTGTTCATCAGAGGAAGATTATATTCTTCCTCATCATTCACAGGTTGCTAAGATTAGAATGGAACTTTGGCTTCAGGTTAACCTATTTTTCTGAATAGCTTCCTTGTGATGACTTTTTTCTTCCATCTAAATACAGCATATTCCTCGTAAGTCAACCATAAACAGAGACAAGTACTTATTTTAAAAAGACAGTACTATTCTCCTATCAGATGCAAATAAAGCCTTTTGAAAAGCCAGTGCATTAGGTTCTATTTTGCCCTGTAGACCAGTTAATTCATGAGGCTGGTTTGCATTTGTTTAATGAATCTTTTCTCCAAATGACGCTTCCTACAGAATGAAATCTTCTCTCTGGGGATTTACTTTGTTGACTAATTCAAATTTACAGGTATTTTATACATTTATTGGACACCTACAGGTACAAACTACTAATTTAGGTACTACAAAGGATGAAAAATTAATGAGACCATTCTTAGTCTTAGAATAGTTTGATGATTGAGAGCATGTACTTTGAAATGAGGCATGACTGGATTCTAATCACTAATTCACCACTTCTCAGCTATGTAATCTTGTATAAATTACATAATATCCTTAAGCCTTATACTCCACATATGCAGAAAAAATAGTAATATCTATCTTATAGACTTTATTAAAGTAATTAAATGAGAAGGCCACTAGACTAGAGTGGCTCTAATCCTTGGTAGCCTGCATAAATAAACCTAAATGTAAGCCTTTGCCAATGCCCTCAAATCCAGGAAAATGAAACTTAAGGACAATTGATTGCAAAGAGCCAATTAGGCTTTCCCCCAAAAGGCAACTACTTAGGCTATAGCCAATTAATGTTCTTGCTTTCCTTCTACATCTTCTCTATAAAACAACAACAACAACAACAACAACAACAACAACAACAACAACAACAACAAAACCTCTCTCCTAACTTATTGGTGGAGTGCTCTTAATCACTTTTAATTTGGGGCTGCCAAATTTTAACCAATGTTCATGCATATAAATTCATGAAGATTTTAATGTTCTTCAGTTTATATTTAACAGTTCTGGTGTCAGAAGTGAGATTCACAGGGGACACCCGTATCACCCAGAAACCTCCAGGAGCAGCAAACAGCCAAGCCTAGGTACCTGTTGAGCCCCTTGAGGTCACTGCTTTTTTGCTGTTCCTGAAAGTCATGAGTAAGTCATGTCATCTGCATATAGTGACATTTTTACCTCTTCTTTTCCAATTTGGATCCCTTTTATTTCTTTCTCTTGCATAAGGCTTGTTTTTAATCTGTCCTCAGTAGGTCCATTTAGTCGAGGTTTAATTTTCCCCATTACTCACTACATAATACCCTTGTGAGCACTATAGTTCTTGGTGCATAAATTACCAGTTTTTTCCACTCTGGCAAGAGACAAAATAAACTGTTTCTGGCCTAGAAATCCAGAGATTGTTCCCCATGTTCCTGTTGGTTGGTTTTTAAGGATCTCCACTTTGAGAACAATTGCCATATAGCATAAATTCATACCAAAATAAAAGAGCTCTTTAAACTTCAAGCATGTAATTTACAAGATCCAATAAATGACAGGAGCTATGAAAGTAAAAAATGCTTATAATAGAAGATTCTCCTAGAAAACACATTTCTGACATTTAAAACCCAATGTCAGTGTCACTAAAAATAACACTGACATGAGCTAAATATTCCAACAGCTGTCATCTTAAAGATCGTTGATTTGATTAGAAACATTTTGTTCCCTGTTGTCTGAACAAAGAAAGTTACATAGCATGTGCTGTGTACACAGCCCATCTCTCTGATATCCATAGCAACAACCATTCTGCTGCTCATCTAACTGCTGCAAAGTCTTGGGTAATGGGGTGGAGGATTATGGAAATAGCAAATTCTGAAAACATAATAAGCTCAATAATAGACATTGCATTAATTGGTAACCTGTAGCCTGATTTGATAGTGTAACAAAATATCACATACAGGTTCACTTTTTGATTGGCTGATTCTAATTTGATGGGACACAAATTAGGGTAAAAATTCTTTGCTTTTGGAAACATTATACCAAAATTTATTTTATTTTACTTTACCTTATATTTTTTTTAATGAGTTATAGTCTTTTTACACTATTGTGTCTGTTTCCAGTATAGAGCACAATTTTTTAGGCATACATGAACATACATATATTCATTGTCACATTCTTTTTCGCTGTGAGCTACCACAAGATCTTGTATATATTTCCCTGTACTATACAATATAATCTTGTTTCTCTGTTGTACATATGACTGTCAGTATCTACAAATTTCGATTCCCACTCTGTCACTTCCCTACCAAACTTGGCAACCAAAAGTCTGTATTCTATGTCTATGAGTCTGTTTCTGTTTAGTATTTATGTTCTTTTTTTCTTCAGATTCCACATATGAGAGATCTCATATCATATTTTTCTTTCTCTTTCTGCCTTAACTCACTTAGAATGACATTCTCCAGAAGCATCCATGTTGCTGTAAATGGCGTTATGTTGTCATTTTTATGGCTGAATAGTATTCCATTGTATAATTATACCACCACTTCTTTATCCAGTCATCTCTTGATGGACATTTAGGCTCTTTCCACATCTTGGCTATCGTAAATAGTGCTGATATGAACATTGGAGTGCAGGTGTCTTTTTGAAGTACAATTCCTTCTGAATATATGACCAGGAGCGGGATTCCTGTGTCATGTGATAAGTCTATGCCTAGTCTTTTGAGGAATCTCCATACTGTTTTCCACAGTGGCTGCACCAAACTGCATTCCAACTAGTAGTGCAGGAGGGTTCCCTTTACTCCAAGCCTCTCCAGCATTTATCATTTGTGGACTTTTGAATAATGGCCATTCTGACTGGTGTGAGGTGATACCTCATTGTAGTTTCGATTTGCATTTCTCTGATAATTAGTGATATTGAGCACTTTTCATGTGCCTATTGATCATTTGTATTTCTTCCTTGGAGAATTGCTTGTTTACGTCTTTTGCCATTTTTTGAGGGCTGTGTTGTTTGTTTTATTCTTATTAAGTAGTATGAGCTGGTTATATATTCTAGAGATCAAACTTTTGTTGGTTTCATTGTTTGCAAAAATTTCTCCCATTCCGTAGGTTGTCATTTTGTTTTGCTTATGGTTTCCTTTGCTGTGCAGAAGCTTGTATGTTTCATTAGTTCACATTTGTTTATTCTTGCTTTTATTTCTATTGCTTGAGTAGACTGCCCTAGGAGAACATTTCTGAGACGTATGTGAGATAATGTTTTGCCTATATTTTCTTCTAGGAGGTTTATTGTATCTTGTCTTATGTTTAAGTCTTTGTTCCATTTTGAGTTGATTATTGTGTATGGTGTAAGGGAATGGTCTAGCTTCATTGCTTTACAGGCTGCTGTCCAGTTTTCCCAACACCATTTGCTGAAGAGACTGTCTTTATTCCATTGTATATTCTTGCCTCCTTTGTCGAAGATGAGTTGACCAGAGTTTCTGGGTTCATTTCTGGGCTCTCTATTGTGTTCCATTGGTCTATGAGTCTGTTTTTGTACCAATACAATGCTGTCTTGATGACTGTAGCTCAATACTATTGTCTGAAGTCTGAGAGACTTATTCCTCCAGCCTCTATCTTTTTCTTCAGTAATGCTTTGGCAATTCTAGGTCTTTCACGGTTCCATATAAATTTTATTATGATTTGTTCTAGTTCTGTGAAATCTGTCCTGGGTAATTTGATAGGGATTGCATTAAATCTGTAGATTGCTTTGGGCAGTATGATCATTTTAACAATATTGATTCTTCCAATCCAAGAGCATCGGATATCTTTCCATTTTTTAAAGTCTTCTTTAATTTCCTTCATCAATGGTTTATAGTTTTTCATGTATAAGACTTTCACCTCCCTGGATAGATTTATTCTTAGGTATTTTATTACTTTGGGTGCTATTTTATACGGGATTGTTTCTTTACATTCTTTTCCTATTGATTCATCATTAGTGTAAAGAAATGCAACTGATTTTTGTATATTAATCTTATAACCTGCTACCTTGCTGAATTCTTTGATTATTTCTAGTAGTTTTTCTGTGGACCTTTTAGGGTTTGCTATATATAGTATCATGTCATCCGCATATAGTGGCACATTTACCTCTTATTTTCCAATTTGGATCCCTTTTATTTCTCTCTCTTGCCTGACTGTTGTGGCTAGGACTTCCAAGACTATGTTGAATAGGAGTGGTGATAGTGGGCATCCTTGTCTTGTCCCAGATTTTAGTGGGAAGCTTTTGAGTTTTTCATCATTGAGTACAGTGCTGGCTGTAGGTTTGTCATATATAGCTTTGATTTTGTTGAGATATGTTCCCTTTATACCCACTTTGGTAAGAGTTTTTATCATAAATGGGTGTCAATTTTTATCAGATGCTTTTTTTGCATCTATTGAGATGATCATGTGATGTGGTGTATTACATTGATTGATTTACATCTGTTGAGCCACCCTTGTGTCCCTGGGATGAACCCCACTTGGTCATGATGTATAATCTTTTATATGTGCTGTTGGATTCTATTTGCTAATATTTTATTGAGGATTTTTGCGTCTATGTTCATCAGGGATATTGGTCTGTAATTTTCTTTTCTTGATAGTGTCTTTGCCTGGTTTTGGTATCAGGGTGATGGTGGCTTCATAGAATGAGTCTGAGAGTATTCCCTCCTTTTCAATCTTCTGGAAGAGTTTGAGAAGGACTGCTATGTGTTCTTCTTTGTATGTTTGGTAGAATTCCCTGGTGAAGCCGTCCAGTCCTGAACTTTTATTTGTAGGGAGGTTTTTATTGCTAATTTGATTTCATTTCTAGTGATTGGTTTGTACAAGTGGTCAGTTTCTTCTTAAATCAGTCTTGGTGGACTGTATGTTTCCAGAAACTTTTCTGTCTCCTCTAGGTTATGCAGTTTGGTTCCATATAGTTTTCCATACTATTCTCATATGATATTCTATATTTCTATATTATTTGTTGTAATTTCTCCATTTTCCTTTCTTATTTTGCTAATTTGTGCTCTCCCTTTTTTCTTCTTTGTGAGTTTGGCCAGAGGTTTGTCGATTTTATTTACTCTTTCAAAAAAACAGCTTTTGTTTTGATTGATTTTTCCGTTTTTTTTTTTTTATTTCTATTTTATTTATTTCCTCCCTAATCTTTGTTATTTCCTTCCTTCTGCTGACGTTTGGGGGATTTTGCTCTTCTTTTTCCAATTCTTTTAGCTGGTGAGTCAGTTTATTTGAGATTGTTCTTCTTTTTTGAGGAAGGCCTGTATCGCTATAAACTTCCCTCTTAGCACTGCCTTTGCTGTGTCCCATAAATTTTATGTGGTTGTGTTTTCATTTTCATTTGTCTGAAGGTATTTTTTTTATTTTCAGCTTTGATTTCCTCATTGACCCATTGGTTTTTTAATAGCATATTGTTTAATCTCCATGCTTTCCTTTTGTTCTCTGTTGTTTTTCTGTTGTTGATTTCTAGTTTCACGGCATTGTGGTCAGTAAAGATGCTTGAGATAATTTCTGTCTTCTTAAAATTGTTGAGGTTTCTTTTGTGCCAAAGTACATCATCAACCCTAGAAAATGTTCCATGTGCACTTGAAAAGAATGTATATCCTATTTTGGGGGGATGTAATTCTCTGAAAATAACCACCAAGTCTAATTTTTCTATTGTATCATTTAATTTCTCTTTTGCCTTATTTATTTTCTGTCTGGAAGATCTGTCTAGTGATGTTAATGCAGTGTTAAAATCTATGTTAATGATTGTATTCCCATCAATATCACCCTTTATCTCTGTTAGTAAGTGTTTTATATACTTAGGTGTTCCTATATTGGATGCATATATATTAACGAGTGTAATATCCTCATCTTGTATCACTCCTTTAATCATTATAAAATTTCCTTCTTTATCTTTCTTTATGGGCTTTGTTTTCAAGTCTATTTTGTGTGAAATCAGTACTGCAACACCTGCTTTTTTGGCTTTTCCATTTGCATGGAATATCCTTTTTCATCCTTTCACTTTCAATCTATATGTGTCCTTCTCCCTAAAGTGGGTCTCTTGTATGCAGCATATTGAAGGTTCTTGCTTTATTATCCAGGCTGCCACTCTATGTCTTTTGATTAGAGCATTTAGTCTATTAACTAATGATAGATGGTGTTTATTGCCATTTTGAACCTAGTTTTGCATTGATTTGGTATTTCCTCTTTGTTCTTTTCTTCTTCCTTTTGTGGCTTGGTAATTGTCCTTTGTATTATCTCGGGTTATATTTAGTTTTTGTGCCTCCCTTGTAAGTTTTTGGCTTGTGGTTAACCTTTTTTGTAAATCTATTAACCCATTACTATAACTGTTTGTATTAAAAAGATAGTAATAATAAGCTCAAACCCATCCTACTAAGAACAAAAAATTTAATAAAGAAAGAGAATTACTTTATATTGTCTTGCTTCCCTCTCCCACTCTTAATGATTTAGATGTGTTCTTTTGCAATTTCATCTTTATTCTATTTGTAATTCATGTTAGTTACCACCTTTCCAGTTATGAGTTTCTCATTTCTGTAGCATCATGCTTCTTTTCTATTTAGAGTAGACTTTTCAATATTTCTTTTAGTATGGGTTTAGTGTTGCTAAACTCTTCTAGTTTTTGCTTGTCTGTGAAATTGTTTATCTCTCCTTCTATTCTAAAGGGTAGCCTTGCTGGATAAAGTACCCTTCACTGGTCTTTTGTCTAGAGAGAGCAGGTTTTTGTCAGGGCATTCTTTTATCTATATTTATTGGCATTCCAGGGTACATCTGAGATATAAGAGGGCAAAAGAAAACGTGGGGACTCATCACCTTGTTGTTCCTGAAGTCCTGAACTCTCACACTTGTCAGACTTGTCCCTCAACCTTTTGGAGTTTCCTTATGTTTATTACACATATTATTCCCTGGAATTTTAGTTACAGGAGGAATAGAAAACAAGTAAAA
>NC_045732.1:51600196-51625770 GCF_009834535.1 Camelus ferus
AGTAATGAGTGAATATTATTCATTTATTTTGAGAACTTAAAATTCAAACTCTTCTAAGTATTAGGTGGTTACAATTTCTATATTTAGTTTTAAGTATTTCTTAAGTATAAAGCCTTTGGTTCTTGAGTACTTTTGAACTTGTCAAAATCTAGTAAATTAAACTTTTTGCAAAACTATTATTCAAATTTTTACAAAATATTCATAAATAATTCTTCTACAATTGCTAGTCTTCAACTATGTCCCAACTTTAATTAATGAGATTTTTTGCAGTCCTAACAGAAAGATGTGTTTTTCACCTACAAGCAATGCTCTATAACCGAAAGATTTCCTCTGAATTCATTTTTATAAGGGAAAACTTATTTTACTTGCTTGCAAAGATCTGCAATTTTTTGTTGCTGAAGGAAGAGGAACTGCGGGTATCATCTGGCTCTAAAGAATGCAAGTCATCTTAGAAATCATCTGGTCCAAGAAAGAAGCAAGATGGTGGAGTAGAAGGACGCTTGTAGCTCACCCTCTCCCACAAATACACCAAAACTCACATTTACGGACCTACTCAGCCAACCAGAGTACCTGCTGAACTCCTACAGAACATCGTCCTCTTCAAAAGACAAAGACACTAAAAATCTGGTGGGAGAAAAGGAAAAAAGAAAGAAGAAAAAGCAAAACAGTGTGGCACTGATCCTATAGGGAGGGAGCAGCAAAGGAGGAATGGCGCTCATTTGCTGGGTCTCCCCTCTCCAACGGAGAGGCCACTGGGATGGAGGGGGAGTCTCCGAGGCTCATATCTGCCCTGAGCAACCCTTGACTGACAGAACTGAGTTAAACAGGCACAAAGGGTCCCCATGACACCCAGCCCAAGACATGAGCTAGCAGCTGGCACTGGGACAGGCCAACAGAGCTGGGCGGAGGACTAGGGTGGCTGCACTGAGGCAGCCCCAGGGGACTGCAGGGTTCTGCATGCTGTGGCTGGGAAGGGATATGGAGCAGAACAACCTCAGGCCCCCATAAACTGCGAACAAAGCAAAGCAACATGGCTGATGTGCCCTGAGGGGAGGGACACCATAGCCTTTGTCTCCTCAGACCTACGCAGCCATTATTGGCACTTCTCATGAGAAGAAAGGCAGGGCGCAGCAACATCCGCCATCTCCTCCTGTGCACAGTGCCTGGGCGGGGATGGGGCTGAGACCTGAATCTGCACCTGGTGGCTCTGCAACCTCCTAGGCAGGACTGAGACTTGTTTACAGCCCAAGGCAGATAGGATCTTTCTGCCCTGGCACCTCAGACAACTCACACTGCCAAGACAAACAGGGAGCTGAGATTTGGCATGGAGCAGGGGCAGGGCCATTCTGCAGTCTTCCCCA
The DNA here is from genome assembly GCF_009834535.1 of Camelus ferus. Classification (NCBI taxonomy): domain Eukaryota; kingdom Metazoa; phylum Chordata; class Mammalia; order Artiodactyla; family Camelidae; genus Camelus; species Camelus ferus. The sequence continues at coordinate 51,601,558 of NC_045732.1, forward strand.
AGCCTGCCTTCAGAGCGCCAACCCAAGGTGGAGCAGGCAGCTGCACAGAGCAATGGAGTGACTGGCGTGGGAGAGGGCAGGCAGCCACCCACGTTCCTGGCAGGAATGCAGCACCTGACCACAGTGCTGGGAGGGGGTGCAATCCACCTACCTGCCTCATCCAAGTGCAGCATCTCATTGTGGCATCGGGAAGGGGAGTGACCTGCCCGCCCACCGGGTAAAAGCTCAGCACATGACCCAGTGTTGGGAGGGGGTGTGATCTGCTAGCCCACAGCCACTGGGAGCAGCACAGATGAGGGCGCCAAGAGAGGGCCTCTGGAAACAGCAAGCTGAGTTTGTGAAACAGGGTGGAGACACAAAGACTTCTTGATAAAATCATTAAGAGCACACCATCTCCAGGAGGACTAGATAACTGATACTCCTTAAGCCACAATGCCAGAGAAATATGAGCAATATGAAGAAGCAGAGGAACCACTCCCAATTAAAAGATAAAGAGAAAACCCCTGAAAGTACGATCAAGGGAATAGACATTGATGGCCTACTAGATCAAGATTTCAAAAAAGGAGTGATCAAAGTACTGAAGGAACTAAAAGAAATAGTGTTAAGAGATATAAAATATGTCAAAAATGAAATAGAAGCTATAAGGAAGAACCAAGTAGAATTAGTAAACTCATTGGCTGAGATGAGGGCTGGCCTAAAGGCTGTGCAAAGCAGACTAGATAATGCAGAGGAATGAATAAGTGACCTAGAAGACAGGATAACAGAAAGCACCCAGAACAGCTGAGAGATAAACAAATAAAAAACAATGAAAACAATATAAGGGACCTATGGGATAATATAAAGTGTGCCAATAATAGGGGTTCCAGAAGGGGAAGAAAGAACAAAGGGGATTTAAAAGGTATTTGAAGAAATCATGACTGAAAACTTCCCAAACCTAAAGGAATCAGATATCCACGTACAGGAGGCTCAGAGGGTCCCAAACAGGAAGAACCCAAATAGACCCACACCAAGACATATCATAATCAGGATGGCCAGAGTCAAGGATAAAGAAATGATCCTAAAGGCAGAAAGAGAAAAACAAAGAGTGAGTCACAAGGGAACTCCTCTAAGGCTCTCAGCTGATTTCTCTACACAAACACTACAGGCCAGAAGGGAGTGGCAAGATATATTCAAAGTCCTGAATGAAAAAATGATGCAGCCTAGTATAATCTATCCAGCAAGGCTATCCTTTAGAATAGAAGGAGAGATAAAGAACTTCAGAGACAAGCAAAAACTAAAAGAGTTTAGCAACACTAAACCCATGCTAAAAGAAATATTGAAAGACTTAAACATAAGACAAGATACAATAAACCTCCTAGAGGAAAACATAGGCAAAACATTATCTGACATACATTTCAAAAATTTTCTCCTAGAAGAAATAAAAGCAAGAATAAACAAATGGGACATAATTAAACTTACAAGCTTCTGCACAGCAAAGGAAACCAGATGTAAAACAAGAAGAAAACCTACGGAATGGGAGAAAATTTTTGCAAGTGAAACTGACAAAGGCTTGATCTCCAGAATATATAAGGAGCTCATACGACTCAATAAGAAAAAAATAAACAACCCAATCCAAAAATGGGCAGAAGACCTAAACAAGCAATTCTCCAAGGAAGACATACAAATGATCAAAAAGCACATGAAAAAATGCTCAATATCACTAATTATCAGAGAAATGCAAATCAAAACTACAATGAGGTATCACCTCACACCAGTCAGAATGGCCGTCATTCAAAAATCCACAAATGACAAATGCTGGAGAGGCTGTGGAGAAAGGGGAACCCTCCTACACTGCTGGTGGGAATGCAGTTTGGTGCAGCCACTATGGAAAACAGTGTGGAGATTCCTCAAAAGACTAGGAATAGACTTACCATATGACCCAGGAATCCCACTCCTGGGCTTGTATCCAGAAGGAAATCTACTTCAGGATGACACTGCACCCCAATGTTCATAGCAGCACTATTTACAATAGCCAAAACATGGAAACAGCCTAAATGTCCATCAACAGGTGGCTAGATAAAGAAGAGGTGGTATATTTATACAATGGAATACTACTCAGCCATAAAAACCGACAACATAATGCCATTTGCAGCAACATGGACGCTCCTGGAGAATGTCATTCTAAGTGAAGTAAGCCAGGAAGAGAAAGAAAAATACCATATAAGATCGCTCATATGTGGAATCTAAAAAACAAAAACAAGAACAAACAAACAAACAAAAACAAAGCGTAAATAAAGGACAGAAATAGACTCGCAGACAGAGAATACAGACTTGTGGTTACCAGAAGGGTGGAGGGTGGGAAGGGATAGACTGGGATTTCAAAATTGTAGAACAGATAAACAAGGTTACACTGTATAGCACAGGGAAATATACACAAAATGTTATGACAACTCATAGAGGAAAAAATGTGACAATGAGTGTGTATAAGTCCATGAATGACTGAAAAATTGTGCTGAACACTGGAATTTGACACAACATTGTAAAATGTTTATAAATCAATAAAAAATGTTAAAAAAAAAAAAGAAAAAGAAAAGAAGCAGGATGCTACAAAAATGAGAAACTCATAACTGGAAAGGAGATAACTGCCATGAATTACAAAAAGAATAAACACAAAATTGTAAAGGAAGACATCTAAATCATTAAGAGTGGGAGAGGGAAGCAAGGAAAGCCACTGTGGAAAACAGTATGGAGATTCCTCAAAAGACTAGGAATAGACTTACCATATGACCCAGGAATCCTGCTCCTGGGCATATATCCAGAAGGAACCCTGGATATATGACTTCAAAATGACACCTGCAATGTTCATAGCAGCACTATTTACAATAGCCAAGACATGGAAACAGCCTAAATGTCCATCAACAGATGACTGAATAAAGAAGCTGTTATATATTTATATGATGGAATACTATTCAGCCACAAAAACTGACAACATAATGCCAATTGCAGCAACATGGATGTTCCTGGAGAATGTCTTTCTAAGTGAAGTAAGCCAGAAAGAGAAAGAAAAATACCATATGAGATTGCTTATATGAGGAATCTAAAATAAATACATACATACATACATACATACATACATACATACATACATACATGCATACAAACAGAAACAGACTCATAGACATAGAATACAAACTTGTGGTTGCCAAGGGGTCTGGGGGTGGGAAGGGACAGACTGGAATTTTAAAATGCGGAACAGAGAAACAAGGTTATACTGTATAGCACAGGGAAATATACACAGGATCTAGTGGTAGCTCATAGCGAAAAAAATGTGACAATGAATATATATATGTTCATGTATAACTGAAAAATTGCGTCTACACTAGAATTTAACACAACATTGTAAAATGACTAAAACTCAATTAAAAAAAATTAAAAAAAGAAATCATCTGGTCTAATTTTCTCATTGCACACATGAAAAAAAGTGAAGCCTAAAGAAAGGAAAGTATTTACATACAATGAAGAGCTAAAATGCTACGAATTTTCAAGTAATGTTTGATGAATGAGCAAATGCATATTTGGAGGCATAGGTGGGGGTATGGGTGCCTGAACTGATGGATCAATAAATGAAATTAGTGGCAGAGTCAGAGCTGGAGCCTGATTGTTCTGGCACTCACTTCACTCCACTTTCCCTGGATACTATTACCTCTCTAAGCAAAAAAACAAACAAACAAACAAACAAAATCAGATTTATGCATATTAAAAAACAATTGATTTAGTAGAAAAACTATAAGCTTTGAAGCCATACAAACTTGAGTCTGAGTCTCAGCTCCACCAGCTACTAGCTATGTGAACTTGGGAAAATTTATTAATGTTGCTAAGTTTCTTTTCCACCTGAAAAGTGAAGCTAATGTAGTCAAAATGAAATTTATCTGTGTAAAGAATCTAGCAAGTACATCACATGCAGTAGATGCTCAGTAAATGTTTGTCCCTCTCCTTTTCTGTGATTTTTAAATTTTTATTTATATCCTACAGAAATGCTGACATTATCTCTTCTGAAGACCATGGAACTTCTTTGCCATATTTGGCTCTAATCCAATGTTTCTCAAAGCATGGTTCCTCAGAACAGCAGCATCAGCATCACCCGGGAACTTGTAGGTATGCAAATTCTCAGGCCTCACCCCAGACCTACAGAGTCAGAAACTCTAGAAATGGAACCTAGAAGTTTCTGTTTTAATAAACCCTCCAGGAGATACTGATACAGTTTAAAGTTTGAGAACCATTAATCTATACCATTTGTACTTCTGGATTCATTCTTTAATGTTCTAGAGCCAATTAAAAGCATGAAGACTTTTGATTGTGTTTTTCCCTAAGATATCCTCTGAAATAGGACATCATATCTATATGTCATGTTATGTCATCCCATTATCAAGAAGTGAAACTTTAATTCCAGAGACAGCTTGTAAGTAAAACATAATAAACCTCTCCTGGTCAGTACCTTGTGAGATGTTCTTTGTAATGACTCCTTTAAACTCTGTCAATAATCTTCTGAGGAAGACACTGTACATCTTTGTTAATAACCAAAATCTTTGTATTTCTTAACATTTTACTTTGAATTATGAATTACGTTACGTTAATTATGTTTATAATAGTAACTCAAGATTAGCCAGTACTTATGCTGGTTTTGTGTTGTTTTATTTCATTTGGTTTAGAAGTAAGATAGTTGAGAATGGACACGTGTACAGTAGATCTTTTGATTCAGATGGACATGCTTGAAAAATGCCTAATAAGTTGACCCATACATCCCTAGCCAGGCAACTCTGAATTATGGACATAATGCCTAAGGGGAAACAAATATTTCCTGGAGGTGGAACTGTTTTCTGTCAAACCTCTATAGTGATGACAATGTCAATCTCCTCTCTGCCAATTTTTGACCCAGGAGCTAGAGGACCAAGGGTAAGTGATCATTGTAAGAAAGATTGGACAGTGGCTACTGAAAGGCTTTGAAGGATCAGCATAAAGTCCTTAGACCAGTTAAAATCTAACCATCCTGACTATAGGCATGAAAGACTCTCTACTATGCTGAAGTTGAGGACAATTCTAACCGTACTCTGAATTTATTATTTCAGCTGGAATAGTAAGCCAAAAATGGCTGCCACAGATCAAGTCATCTGGGCCCTGAAGCTAAAACAATGCAGTTTCATGTTACCTCTGAGAAGAAAACTCATTTTGCTTTTTAATGCTATTTCCATTATGTTTCTATCATGCTCAAATCAAGGGCAAAAGGTAAGATTCAACAAACTTCTCAAGGACTTCTTAATCATGTATATAGTAGATGATTGAAAACTGAAAAAAAAATTATAAAACTGACACATAGGAGAGGGGCAAGGGAAAAGACAATGAAAAGACACAAACTCCTTCACCCGATCTCATCACCAGTTGTCTCACCCTATTGTCCCACAAATAGGTATGATACTGGATAGTGTTGATCTGATTGCTGGCAGTTATATTATAATGAACTTCTGGATTTCTGAATAAAGAGAAATAAAAGCTATAGTCCATGAATCAAGACTACAGAAGTCATGTCAGAAGGTAGACTATTTAGTTAGATATGTATAATACTGGTGATTTGTAGATAATTTTAAATGGTACATAGACAAATTTTTTGTTTTTAACATTATCTAGCACATCTAGCCCATGATGCCAAAAACCCAAATATTTAGGATAATGATAAAATAGATATTTAAATTTATAATAAAGTTAATTTAAAAATAGTAAGCAATTAATAATAAAAGTGACAAGAATATAGCAGATATTAGGAAAGTGGTATGTAAATGACCAAAATTTAAGCTTAAGGAAAACTGACTTTCAGTAAAATTTAAGACTTAGGAGAACAGGGTATTTATAACCTGAACTCACTGAACCTTTATAGTCAAGTAACAAAATATTCATTATGTTTAGTCTATACTTAATGAATCAGAGTTTTTGAGTTGGCAGGGACCCTACTAATCAAATTGGTAAATGACTTAGAAGGGGAAGATTTTAATTAAGGGTGAAGGGAGAAAACACTGGGAATTGATTTGAAAGAGAGAGGGAAGGAGGATTAAGGAGAAGGAAGAGAGAAAGAAAAAGAAGGATTGAGAAAGAGAGACAGAGAGAGAGGGAAAAAGTACTTGAATTTTTATAAGTTTTTAAAATCCCTTGCTTTTGATAAGTTCAAATGTTTTAATTAATTTGGTGAGGTTCTCTTTTCAATGCCCCAGGTTTTAGGTTAGTACTAGATATTTAATTATTCTGTACCTCAAATACAAAAATATTTTATCTTTGCCTGTCTCAGAAAGAGAAAAATATCTAAAGTGAACTTATACAATGGGGTTTTATTCACTCACACAAACAAGAGAATGTAGTGTTACCTGGACAATAGAAGTTTGTGGGACAAGGACTCTGAGCATCAAAGGTCTTCCTCCAGATTTCCTGCAGACCACATTCTCTGGGATATGTGCTTTACTGGGGAGAGGGGAAGAAAGAAAAGAAAAAAATATCTTTTATCATAGTTTTATTTTTTAAATGAGGTTCTAAATAAAGCCAGAGCTACATCTTTGAATCTGTGCCTTAATGTAGTGAAACAATAAAACAAGGGGAATTTGCATTTCTGCTACTCACCTTGCAAAAGCATTGATTTAAAAGTCTAATTATAAGAATTTATAACTATTTCCCCACTGATTCTCCTGCCAAAAATATAGAGAACACATACACACCACATATATACTCTCAGAAACAGACACATTCCACATTCTTTCTTTCATCTATTGATGTAGATAGATAGATAGATAGATAGATAGATAGATAGATAGATAGATAGATAGATAGATAGATAGAGGCATAGATATAAATGCAAATATAGATGTATACATGTATCTGAAAAATTCCTAAAAATTATAAAGATATTTTGAAGTTCTTGAGTGCTCTTAAATGTTTTAATTTCCCAAATATTTTGCATCAGTTATTTCAAATAGATAGTTTATGATCATTCAAAAGTGGGTAGGGAAAATGAAGACCTGGTATTGCTTTACTAAACAGATTAACCTCACTTCATTTTTAGGTATGGTTAATATACTAATGGATTAGTGGAATGGATTACTATATCTGGATTTTAGCAATCATTTTACAAAGTCTTTCATGATGTCCTTGTGGACAAAATGATGAAATGTGGGATGAATCCTAGGACAGTTAGATGTGGAACCTGATAAACATATACACCCGTGAACTTCTGATGAATGTTTCTGTTGAGCAAGGAGTGGATAGTTGTACCACACTGAGAACTTGCCAGACCATAATACTGTAGCATAAATAAATGGTCATAGAAGAGTGCAAGGATGATGAGGGGATACTCAAAAGCATATTATATGAAAAACAGTTAAAGAAATTGAGGTTGTTTCACATGGAGAAGATTTATGGAGAATATCAGTGCAATCTTCACAAACTTTCAGGGCTATTACATTGAAAAATTAGAACTTAACCCATGTGGCTGCAAAAGGCAAGATAAAGACTAAGCAGTGAACATTTCAGTGAGATAGATTTGAACTCAACAAAAGGAAGAACTCTTTGGTAACAGTAAAATGAGGTGTCTGGGAAGATGGTGAGTCCCCTGCCCCTGAGGGACCTGAGGCAGGACTGGATGAGTAGTTGTCAAAGATGTTGAAGAGGATGTTATGGAGTGAGAGTCTAGGTTAGATGATCTTTAGAGAAAGCTTCCCTAACTCTAAGAGAATATGCATCATTAATTTATTCATTCATTCATTCCACAAATATTTATTGAGTTCTTACTAAGTGCCAGGCACCATTCTAGGCACTAAAGAATCAGTGGAGAATAATACAAATTTCCTGTCCTAATGAGGTAACATTCTATTGGAAGAAATAGGCAATAAATAAGAAAACAAATACATATTTAAGGTAATGTCAGATAATGAAAACTTTAGACAGAAAATAACATCTTTGAATCATTTGCTCATTACAATCACTGGAACTGAAATCTTTTGTCTGTTCATTAAACTTATTTATCCAAATTGTTCAGACCTGGGATTTGTCAGACCAGATTGGGAGACAGATACTAACATTTGTGATTCCCTCTAAAGTGCATTACAGGATTCTCATAAAAGGTGAAATTAACAGTGTGAAATTCATAGTCAAGGAAAAATTGTTCCTTGACTCCTAACCCAGTAACTCCAGAAGAACATGACTTTAGGAATCATGATGTAGATAATGAGAGCAACGTGTGCTAGTTCACTCTTCAATCAGTATTATAAATGATCATTTCAACATTGTAAAATGATTATAAATCAATAAAAATGTTAAAAAAGTAAAAATATAGTAACTTCCCTGCATATAAAGAACTAATCCTACAATAAAAGACAAATACAAAAATTAAAAAATCAATCAATCAATCAATCAATCAATCAATCATCATTTCACAGACATTGCATGGAACAGATTAAAAAAACAGATGAGGCCTACTTGAGCATGCAAATGAATCATAGACAGAATCATTAAGTAAGCAGCTTTTTTCCTTTGGTGCAGAGATAAGAAGGGGCCTTTCCATCAGACCCTTCAAGTCACACCACTAACTCTATATGGCAAGTCTTTACATTTTTAATATATCTGACTCAGAAATCATACTCCATGTCAGCAAAGATCCATGCTGAAGACAAAGGTAGCAAAATTGCAGCCTACAAAAATGGACTTAATATAGTTAGATATATGTCTTTGCTTGTGACAGCCACTCACCAACACTGAGACTCAGACAAGATAGAGGCATTTTAGATGTGAAAAGGCAAAAATTGAAGGACTTTCTCAGGGAAGCAGATAAGACCAAAAGTAAACTCTAAAATGAATTGAAAACAGCCACCCACACTGGCCCAGTCACAGAAATGCTAACAGATCCTAAGACCCCCAGTCACCCCCATTCCCCTGGGTGAGTCAAAGTTATATATAACCTGATGCAGAAAATGAAGCCAAATTTAGCCAAGCCTAGAAAGGCATTGCCAAAATAGGAAAGGGGTAAAACAAATAACCAGATGAATTTTCAAAAAGGCAAACAACCAAAACAAATAAACAAATACAAAAGATCATTTAAAGATAATAGCAAATTTCCCAATTCTGATTGAGACAGAGGAATGGGGGCCACATAGGGTGCATTTTCTTGCTTGCCAAACTCTTAGTATTCATGTATGTTACCCCGGGGCCAGGCCACTCACAAGTGATGATTTCTGGGGAGGAAAAAGACTGGGCAGGATTCATGTCTTCAAGCTATGGAAGTTATTTTCAACCCCTAGTTCCTGAGCAGTTAGCTAGGGCAACAACTGCTCACTGTTAACTCCGTATTGGTATAGGACAGAAAGTTGGCCTCAGTAGGAGCATTTGAATGACTCTCCACAGGGCTAGTCTTTGTGTAATTTACAAAACACACCATGTTTCTTCTCCTTGCCCAGCTTCTGAGGTCTTCTACCCCTTCTAGTGTCTCCTTCCCCTCAATCCAGTGCTCTCTCACTGAAGTGTCAGTGACTTCATAGAATCCCCTACCCGAGGGCCTCTCTTCCAGGACTTAGTATAAGAAGCTGTATTAGTTTCCTAGGGTTGCCATAACATAAATAAAATAAATTGAGAAATTTATTTTCTTGAAGTTCTGGAGGACAGAATTCCAAAATCAGGATGTCAGCAGGGCTGTGTTCCCTCTGAAAGCTCTAGAGAGGAATCCCTTCCTTGTCTCTTCTAGCTTTTGATGGCTCTTGACATTCCTTGCTTTGTCGATGTATCACTTCAGTCTCTGCCTCTTCTTCATATGGCTTTCTTCTCTATATGTCTCTATATCTTCACGTGGTTTTATTTAGAGGACACCAGTCATTGGATTTAAGGTCCCCCTTAATCCAGGATGACCACATCTTAACTAATTATATCTGCAAAGACCTTATTTCCAAATAAGGTCACATTCTGAGACTCCAAGTCCGTGGAGAAAATCCATGATCACAAACTTTGGGAGGACACTATACAACCCCATACAGAGGCAATATTTAATGCGAAAGAATATATTTTTCTTAGTAGGGAAAGATGATAAATGTAAAATGGCATATTTTCAGACAATGGAACTAGGGTAAAAGAGACTCTTTGGAAGGAAGGATAAACATTCACAGGCCCACAGATCTCATCTCAAGCAGACATATATGACACCTGAGTTGATTTATTTTGAGGGGAAAAAAGTACACACAGAAAACTAAAGGTTTTAGTTACTCTGTAAATATTATGCTTTGGGAAATACAGAAATTAAATTATGCATCTTAATTTCTACCTTAGCAGATACCTAAGGGTTCTGCAAATGGCAGATCCTGCTCTCAAGCCTGTTTGTATCATGTATACATAGTTATATCAAGACTTGGGCATTTGGAGCCCACCTTTGGCACTCACTAGTCATGTATCATTGTGCAATCTCCCAGGACACAGCACCTTATTTTACAGATAAAGAAACAAAGGTCCATTCGGAGTACAAGTGGGTTCATAGTGTAAAGTCTGGATTGTCTCAAAAAACAGAGTTAGTTTTATACTAAAATCTTTCTCCCATTGGTCTATAACTTCTGTCCTGAAGCATCATCATACAGGACTCACCTTGGAGTTAAACATTAAATATTGCTTTCTGAGCATCCCTTTCAAATGTAAGCTCTCCTTTGAAGAGAAGCTGAGAAAGTCACTGACTCAGACTACTGAGAAAGAATTTATGGCAGAGGTTAAGGCTAGCACCTAGGAGGAAGTTATCCAAAAGCAGGCAGGCAGGGTAGAAGACAACTTAAACATTGTGATGAGGGCAGAGCCTTCCTTCAATTTTTCAGAACCTAGAGTGAGTTAAGTATTTTGACCATCAGTTCATACCATACTAGTCCTCAAATAATCTAGCTAACTTGATGATACTTGTGCTGACCTTCTTAAGCACCTTTGGAGAAACATTAGAATTAATCTTTCTTTAAAATTAGCATTCTATTACCTCCCACCACCAAAAAAAAAAAAAAAGTTAGCATCCTATTATTAGTCAATCCCCTACCACTACTCCCCATACACACACACATCATCTCCCCAAAAACCACAAGCATACTCCTAAGTAAATGACAAAACAAATCTTTGCTCAGAATGACTTTTAGAGGGTTGAGTTCTTTCTCCGCCCCTCATCCCAACTGAACACTAAGAAATTAACTCATTCAGAACTTGATTTTAAAGCTCCAGAGAAAAAGAACAGGAATCCTCATATCTGCCTCCATCCTGAAGTTCTCAGTACTTGTTAAACTATAGGTTGCAAGGCTCCACCTCTAGAGATTCTAGAACAGTTGGTCTTTGCTGGGTCCTAGAAATCTGCTTTTAAGGAAAAATCTCAGATTATTCTGATGCCAGCTTTTGAGGACTAACATTTGAGAATTGCTGAACATCATTGTTTTATAAGTACCTTGCTTAAAACGCAATATACAATTCCTGCAGTGCACAAATCTTCAGTGACTTTTTACATATGCGTACACCCATGTGATCATTACCCAGATCAATATATAGAATATTTCTATCACCCACACACAGAAAGTTCCCTTGTGCTTCTTCCCAGTCAATAAACCTTCATCCCCAGGTGTAACTACTATTCAGACTTGTAGAACTATTGATTAAATTTGCCTGCTCTTAAACTTCCAAAAATGGTCATTTTTAAATTATTTACTCTTTTGTTTCTGGCTTCTTTCACTCAATGTGTTTTTGAGATTCATCCATGTTCTGGTGTGTATCAGTGTATTTTTTAACTTCACATAGAATCATTGTATGTTGAAGCTTGAAGGGACTTTAATGATAATATATCAAGGATTAAAGCTCTGGCTCAATTGTCTACAAGGAACCAGGCAGAAAAAGTTTAATAGTAAAGCAAGTAGGTGTAATGCAATAGGTAGTGGTAGGAACTGCAGGAAATTAGAGTATTCTCCAAATAAAGAAGCAGCCAATATTTACTCAGCTCCTATTGGTTGTTTCCATATAGGAATGTGGGCCTAGTATAGATCTCTCAATTTTTCAAGAGACATTAGAAATCTGTATTGTTTTGTAGGATCTCCTGATTTTTAATCAACTTTAAAATTAGTACAAATTAATTAAAATGTTATTGGAGAATAGGTTCTTGCCTTCTGCAGGAAAGAATTCAAGAGTGAGCCAGAGTAAAGTGAAACAAATTTATTCAGGGAGATACACACTCCATAGACAGAGTGCAGGCCATCTCAGAAGGCAAGAGTCGGCCCCATAATATAATATAAGCAATATAAGCAGAATATAGTACAGTGCCTAGGGCATAGTAAGTGCTAGAGAAGTGTTTGTTGTTGTTGCTGCTGCTGTTATTTCCATGGAAAATGTATGGGAACGGTAATATTAACTGTCATTTCTGAGAAGCTAGTTTCTCCAGGACAAATTATTAAAGCATAATACCAGGACATTTACAAATTGTCAAGCTTGATGAAACAGAGAATTGAAACAGGTTATTAATGCCAAGTGCACAATTAATCAAAATATCTTCAAATGATTTTTAGCTCAAAAAAGAAAGACATAGAAAATGTTTAAATTGGTGCACCTAATATGTAAAAAACAGACTTTCCAATTTTTTGAAAAGTTGGACCTTGTTAACCAAAGAAGTAGAGGTTTTATCAAACTTAAAGATTATTCATGCAAGCAGCTTGTCAGAAATGCAGTTACTTTACCAAAAGTTGTGGGGAATAAAAATGTGTAATCCTAATATCAATTTCTGTTTTATAGTGCTTTGGAGACTTTTGAAGTTCCTTTCACAAATATTAGAAACCTAGATTGTTAGAACTAGAGGGCATTTAGGAAATCATCCAACATCCCTCATTTTCTAGATAAGGAAACACATCCAGAGAGATTGCTACCTACCCAAGATCACACAGTAGGTTGTGACAGAACAAGAATCTGGCTCCTCTAACTAACCAGAGAAAACTCAAACAAAATATAATTAGATCCCAACAGAGAACTTAAATCAGTGTTGGCTTCATTTGCAACAGGAAGTGTGGATGAGGGAAATCAGGTAAGGCTCTTTGAAGGAAGCAGCTTCTGACCAGGGTCTAGAAAGAAGTGTCAGATTTCTAAACTTGGAAAGTCAGTCAGAGAGCGTAGACATGTGAACAAAGGCTGGCTGACTGTGTCATGTGAGTGGCAAAACGGAGAGACTAACAAGCCTAGTCAGACATGAGTAAGGAAAAAGAGAAGCACTGCTGCAGAGATAAGATAGAACTACATCTTAGAGGGCTTTGAATGCCAGATCAAGAAACTTGAACATGAGGCCACAGCCTGGTGATAAGACTACTTTTTCTGTCTTCATAAAAAAATATGGGTATTCTCATGTTAAGTGTACTTACTACACACAAGCCAAAAAAAAAAAAAAAAGACACAAAGAAATTCCGTGAGATGTTGGATATGTGTCTACTACTTTGTGTTAATGGTATCATGGGTGCTTATGTCCAAACTTTTCAAACAGTACACAAAAAATATGTGCAGTTTTGGATATCAATTATATTTCAATAAATCTATTTTTTAAATGAAGAAAAAAGAAATTTATGCTTATATTTCAAAAATAACCCAAATGCTCCAGAAAAATGTAAAATGAAAATAAAAGTCCTCTCCATCCCCCTTACCCGGTCACTTATGATTAACAGTTTCTTGTGAAACTTGACAGAAATGTTCCCCATGGAGTTATTTTTAAATAAAAATATTTATGATTCAAACTTTGCTATCTACTGCAGTCACCCTAATCTAGCACAGTGACTAGATTGCAGCATATCTGGCTTACACAAATGCTGAAAGCAAAAAGTGCACCATAAGTACCACCTGGCTTGCTTGAAGGCAGCTGAAAAAAGAAATCACTAATCTCTCTCTAAAAGTTAAGAAAACCAAAATGCCTTTTCAGCACTTGATAAATAATTCATCAGTGTAATCTTTCCCATTTGCACATGCTGTTGGACCTTGCTCTGCTGGCATGCATGAATAAAATACAAATGTCCTAGAAATCTGATGTGACTCCTCGCTAATGATATTTTCTGCTTCAGTCTTTCAGCCAAGAAATAATCAGAGAATAAGAGGGGGAGCTATTTTTCTGTCAGGGATATGCACAAAGAACTCAGTTTTAGATAATCCAGCTGTGCTAGAAAAATCAAATATGGCAGTGACAAGAACAAAATTATGGCATAAATGGAATGGAAGGAAATGGGGAAATATGTAAATATGCACCAGGAAGAAATAATTGAGATGTAATAGCTAAACTAAGAGGTCCGTGCTGGGGTTAACATGAGATAGTCTTTCTTGTTTAATACCTGGCTTAGAGGAGGAAGAGAATTTAAACATTCTGAGCATGGAGAACATCATAGGCAAGATTACAGGGTATTAGGAAAACACATATTAAAAAGTTCTTGGAAATGTTAAGAGAGAAATCAGCTGATATAGTCAAGCTCTATCAGGTATTCTTGGGAGGGGTGGTGGGATGTCTAACGGGTGCCAGTAGTTTCATAAATTAAGAAAATACATAGGGCAGTTAGAAATTCATGACAAATATTTCATGACCAGGTGTGTGTATGTATATATATATATATATATATATATATATATATATAAAACATTTGCTTTTTATTGTCACTTCTGCTGAATCTCAACTTTCTCATTAGCTATGTATCACATTATATGTCTGTGAACTTGTATACTTCCTGTGTATATCCCAGGCTTCATCCAAACTGAACTGCTGCTTGTCCATTCATAAGCTATAACTGCCAACCAATGGGCCTTTATTTTCACTATTTCCTCCATTGGAAATGTCGTTTTCTTCATCCATTCTAATTTCACCTCCGTAGTGGGATGATCAAATTTTACCCTTTTTTTGAAGCCCAACTCAAAAGTGCAGCTGAAAAGTCATCTCTTTTTCTAAGCCTTCCCATATTCTACCCCTTACTCCCTTCGACCCACCGCACCACAGTCACAAACTCTCTCTGTTCTACTTTCATTAGACTTTATCTGTATCTCTTATATGACATTTAACACTAGGAGATTTCTATGTTATTAATTACTAAAGTATGTATTTTGCCTGCATACTGTCCTGTAAACTTTTTGAGAAAAGACTTCAAGTGGATTCATCTTTGTATTCTTCACCCAGCATACACAACTCAAACACTCACACACAATACTCATACACGCAATGTACACACATGCGACACACACACACAAACAACTGCAACAAAATTCTTTTAGCCACCTGAATGGTCAATAAATATTTGTGGAGCAGTTGTATTAATTATAGCGGGATTGTACAGAAAAAGTTGAGAGGAATTTTGTTTGAATGTACTAGATAAACTGATAAAGAAAATCAGTGGCAATCCTTTTTACTATTGATATGATTTTCATCATCAGCTACAACTCAGCAAATGCCTACTGTTAGGTATTAATATTATTTCTAATCTTCACAGCAATTCAGTAATGACCTATTATTACCCCTTACTTTCCAGGTAAGGAAACTAAGTCTCAGAGAATTTAAGTAACTTGACCAAGATCACACAGCTTGTAAAGAGCAGAGCTTGCAATTGAACCTAGGCCTGCCTTACTTCAAAGCTTGCACTCTTTCCATTATCACATCTTTTCAAAGCATTGTCACAACTATCATCTCTTTTTTACCTCACTGCAAAAATGAATTGGTAGGGTTGATATTCTCCCTCCTAAGCACCACATTCACGGTATACCTCCCATCAGTACACTCCAACATTCCTCCCCAGTCCTACTGATAGCCTATCACCACCCCTTTAACATTCTACAATCCTATAAAGACCATACCACCCCCATTGCTTGAATAAGACCTTTAGAGTTGTTTAGGTAAGCCTAAGCATTAAAAGATAGTCTGCTATCATGTGATTTTTAAAATGTTAAACCATAAACTTTAACTGATCAAATGTATGTATGTTGGTTCTTAAGCATCTTTCTAGATTTTCTATGATCTTTCCCTCTCCCCTCCCCTCCCTTTTTCCTCTGCTCTCCTTCCCACCTCTGTTCCCCTCTCCTTCTCCCTTTCCCTCTCTCACTTCTACATTGCTTATGCCATAAGTGTGCTTTCTGGGTGAAACAGCACTGACAAATCCCAGAGAGTAGAGTTCCAGGAAGTAAAGGAGAGGGCCTCATCCTTACAAGAAGGACATCCCAGAGGTGGGGTTATAGCAAAGGTTACCTATTCCTTTGTTAGGCTGTGATGGTGTTAGCTTCAGCCCTTAGCTGTGGCAGCCTGGTCAGTACATCACTAGGGTTAAATGAAGCCAGAGCTTGAAATCATTAAGCAAATCTGCTGATGCTAAAAGCCATACTGGGCCAGGCTTATAAGAAAAAAAATATAAGGCCACCTGAATGGTGTGATCTAAAAGATGTTAAAATGGTATCTCTGTCCCAGAATCTCTCTCCCAACAGAGGGATCTTGAAGGGGTTGCAGCCTTCCAGAATACCATACAAAAATGCAAACACCCCAAGAAAGATGCTTTTAGAACTCAGTAGGGATTCATTTTTCCAAAGTGATAGCTGATCAAGGCGAAAGGCCACCTAAGCATGCATAGGACAAGAAATAAAATTAAAAGATGGTAAATATCATAAAAGAAGATGGAAGGATGACAAACGTTGACTCCTTCAGAGTTGTACTGGGGTAGACCGTATTCCTATTCCATTACCACATGCTCTGGATCCCAGTTATATGAGTAAGGAGAATTCCTGGAAACTTCCAACTTCTAAAGGAATTGGGAACTCCTGTTGCCCCAGTGCTGTATAGTGTTTATGACAATCAAAAGTTTCAATCTGTACTAAGCATATTATGGGTTAAATTTAGGAAAGTGCTGCAAGCCTCTAACACAACCATAGGAATAACATGTGAACAAAATAGACACCAGGGTGGGACTTCCCCCAAGGGGTAGCTGGGCATTGTGCCAGAGGCCTGTGGGGTAACCTGTCCTGTTGACTCTTTTCCGGATGGGAAGAAAGAGGGGCAGGAGCTTGAGTTGCTTAAAGATGCAGCCTAGTCAGTTTTGGGAAAGAAGACCCCAGCAGAAACCTAAAATGTTTCAGATTGTACATTTGCCAACAAAATTAAATTATAATTCTTAGTGCAGTGTACAAAGTAGAATTTCATCATATTCAACTTCTCCCTTCCCTTGCTCCCTAAGCCAACAATTAACATATGTAACTTATTAACCCAACTGAGCATAATTGTACAGTCTTTTTATATCTGTTAAATGAACATATTTGTCTTCTTTTCCCTAAAAATTCATTTGCCCAGTTTAAAAAAAAAAAAACCTCATTTACTTAAAATGTTTTCATAACCATTCTAAATCTCCATAAATTCCATCGTGTTGTGACTGTAAGAAGGATTAACGTGTAGGGGAAACATTATGAGAGTTTGGATGTGATTACTTTTCTATTCTTACTTGACTAATTCAGGATATTAAAGTTACTTTAGGCATTTTCACAAAAGTAAGTGTAGCTCTTTTTTCCACTCAGAATAATTCTCTGTTTAGACAGTTTGGAACTTGTACTTAAGGACTTTGAGTTGGATCTTTGCTCTTTAGCAGGGGTGGGGGGAAGTTCCTGCGTTTATCAACTGAATAAATATACCTATAGGCAAGGCACTGTTGAATGCTTTAGTCCATGGACTTTTTAAACATCTACTTTGGCTGTTCCACAATCCCTTTGTTAATCATCTCATCTTCATGCTCAGGTGCCTCCAGTTCTGATTCTAGAACATTATTTGGTGAACTAAATCATCCATAACCCTGCCAGGAAGGAAAAAAAAAAAAAAAACCTCCTGAGTGGTGAAAAGGCACTGCTGTAAAATCCACGCAGTGTAGATTTCTTCATACGAGATCTCTTGTTCTGCCTTACACAATTATATCAAGTTTAAATATCCAGTTTCCCAATTAACAGATAATTAAAAAGAATAAATTAAAATGATATAACTGTTGCTACAGTTATTATTTATTATTATTATTATTATTATTATTATTATTATTATTATTATTATTAACCTTCATTGGGTATTACTAGCTGCTAGACGCTGTGCTAAGCATTTTACATGCATTATTTCATTAAATCTTTGCAACAATTCTATAAAGTTAAGTACAATTAATAGTTCCATTTTACAGTTTCATTAACTGAGTTTTAGACTAAAATTTAGAAAGACTAAGTAATTTGCCACATTTGTCTATACATAGTATAGATAGGCCTATAAGTAACAATGTGAAGGCCTGTGCGACAGCCTGATAGCAAAAGAGTAGAAAAAATACAAAGTAAAAAGAAATTATAAGAAGTTTGGAAGTATAGCAATTTGGAGTTATTTAATCTGGAGACAGGACACTTAATACCTCTCAATAGCTTTCAGAAGACAACATGGTGTTAAACACAGTAAAGGAGCTGGCTTGTCTAAGTATGATCCCAAGCCATTAAAAATTAAATTAAATTACATTCAAAATAATCTACTTAAGAATGGAGAAAGAAGTGCAATGCATGCTATAAATATTTCTCTGAAAATTTTAATTGGTAAGGTAAATAACAACTGTGTGTTTTGGATTCTCAAAAGGAAGTCTTCAGTTATCTGAAAAATTTACATATGAGGAACACATTATTTCCTGATGATGGTGGTGTTTCTTATGTAGTGTATTTCTAAAGAATAATTATCAAAAGGAAAGGTGGGAATATTATTTGATTTGCAAAAGATTTTGTTTTTCTTTTCAAAGCCTCTGCATTCAGGTTCAGCTAGTCTAGGCTGTCAATTTGCTGTGGTTTGGGCATATTCTATCACCAGGGTTTATCCCATTATGCTCACTAATGTGGAACTGATCATTTTAAAGGAGACTTGGGACCATAAATAACTTGATGTGTGATTTGAGGTAGCCAAAGACAGAACCCCCAACCCTACTCCTTACTAGGATGAAAATGAGTCTTACCTAAAATGACCACATGGTCCATGCCCAGGGTGTGACTGTGATTTGTCATGAGAAGAGAAGGTGAGATCTTGAGCAAGGTCACTTCTCAAGAGGCTAGCCTCTAATGGGCTACTTGGGTGCTGCCTAGAATACCTGAGTGCCTCAGGTAAGGATGAGAACGCTGGGCCAAGATATTCAGAAGGAACCAGAGGCCCTGCAAGTCTACTACAAGTACTCCAACAAAGTTGGCCTCCTCCACAATCTTACCCTATTATACCTTGTCTACATCTGTCCATGGTAAAGTTCCCAAGAAAACATTGTGGAAGGGACCCTAGGGACTGAGTAGGCAAATGGGGGAAGGGACTAAGGGGATGCAGGCTGCTTTCTGAGTAAGAATTAAACAAGCGGCCCAGTGTGGATAGAGTGATGGGAGGTTACATGAGACAGACGTAAAAAATAAAGTCCCAAACCACTGTGGTCATTCAGAAATGTTTGCAACTTTTCACAAGGGCAGTGGCATTACTCCCAATTTCCTGGCCAAATATTTATTAAAGTAACCAAGAACTGAGTACATGAGGCTGCCTCACATCGGCACAGCATCCTACTTTCCTTGTGGCTCTAAACTGAGAGGTACTGTCAAAAAAACTCTTCCACACTTGAAATAGCTACATTACAGAGGAGAGTTGGAACGTGTTCTGGGAGTGGGTGTGTTTGTTTGAGTTCAGTGTATGCAGAAAAGGCAAGCCTCCACAGCCATTCACACACTTCCCTTCTCAGCGATGGGTACACAGACAGCCGAGCTCCTGGACTAAGTCTCTGAATGGTAACGTACATTTATAAAGATTATTTTCCTAACTATTTTGAGGCATTTTATAAATAATATGCATGTGTCTGCTGAGCACATATATATATTTAGTCAACTTTTGCTTGTTTTCTCCTGAGGCTAGTCTTATGTGGTTACTTATGTGGTGTGATTTCTGAGGTGTCAGAAAGAGCTCCCCCCTACCTACTACCCCAGCCACCCAAAAATATCTCTTGGGTTGGCCCACCACAGAACTTAAAATCCCCACATTGCTCAAACATTTGATTTAGTCATTGAAAGCAGCTGTTAAAATCCAAGTGTTACATTGGGATATTAGGCAGACATTAGAAATTAAAGACTATATAAAACAGAAAAGAATATGGAGAAATTACTTCTTATATAATGTTCAGTTTCAAAAGTAAAATGCAAAATAAATACAAAGTCTGGGTCAGATGCTGTTCTTAAAATGGCATGGGGTCAGAGCCAGCATATATGACCCAGCTCATGAATATGAGCCTATAGTAAAAGAAACCCAGCACTGCTGTGCAGGTTTTGTTCTGATTTATTTTGAATGAGTGCTTTACACCATTTCTGATCCTCAGACCCCACTCTCTTCACAGTGTATCTGACACCTCCCTTTGCTGAGCTCTGGAGGCTCACAGTGACCTCTTGTTAATCAACCTTAGTGGGGCTCAAATCCCCACCTCTGGGAAACTCACAGAGCCTGACATCTGCCTGTGAGGAGCTTTTAGAAAGACCTCACAAACTGTCACCCAATCTCTCTTGGCAGCAAACTGCCAAACCAAGCCCGTTTCCTTAAAAGATGGTAGAGGACTTAGCAGCCTCCTACATTGCTCTGAAATTGGAGAATGAAATTCTGCAGGCTCAAGTGCAGAGGCTGATGGAGGAAAATGCTACCTTGCAGTCCCAGATCCCAGAGCTCCAGAAGCCCCGAGCAGCCAAGGAGGATGAACCACTCCAGAAGCCTTCTGAGGCCCAGGAGTACAAGAGATCCCCAGAGCCCCTGGGTTTCCCAGCAGCCTTGGAGCCCCAAGAGCCCTCAGAGGTCAAGGAGCCCCAAAAGTCCAGAGAGTCTCAGGACCTCCCAGCCTGGGAGCCCCCAGTAGACCAGGAGCCCCAGAAGTCCTTGGAGCCCCCAGCAACCAAGGGTCCCCAGGCATCCCAAATGGTCCATGAGCTCTCAGCAGTCTGGGAGTCCCAAAAGCCCTCAGAGGCCAAGGAGCCTCAGAAGCTCCCAATAGCTAAGGAGGCCCACAAGCCCCCAGAGTTCAAGAATGTCCAGGAGCTCCCAGATACCCAGGATGCCCCAGGAGACCAGGAGCCCCAGAATTCAGAACCCCAAGATCCCTCAAATGCCCAGGAACCCCAGGAGGCACCAGAAAGCTGGGAGACCTCAACAAATTTGGAGTCTCTTGAGCTTCCAGCCCCCCATGAGCTCCTGGATCCTTCTGATGCCCAGGAGTTCCTAGGACTCTTAGCACCCCAGGAGTCCCTAGATGGCCTAACAGCTGCTGAAACATCAGCAGCTTCAGAGTTTCCACAGCCCTCCAGCGGGTTAGAATCTGAAGCTTTCCCCCTAGAATACCTACTGGCCTTCAATGGGGATGCCCAAAAGCTTCCTGAGTTCCTGGTTCAATTGAATAGTTACATGAGAGTTAGAGGGCACCTGTATCCCACTGAAGCAGCCCTGGTAAGCTTTGTTGGCAACCGCTTCTCAGGTGAAGCAGGAAAGTGGTTCCAGCCCTTAGTAGATATCCAAAGCCCCCTGTTGGAGCAATTTGAAAGTTTCATACAAGTGCTCCAGGATACTTTTGACAATCCAGAAAACATGGAAGATGCCAACCACCGCATCCGTCAGCTCTGCCAAGGGGAGGACCATGTCTACCAGTATGCAAGCCACTTCCACCTCATTGCTCAAGAGCTAAACTGGGATGAAAGCACTCTCTGCATCCAATTTCAGGAAGGGCTTGCCAGTTCTATCCGAGATGAACTGTCTCGCCTAAGCCCAGCCACCAGTCTATCTGATCTGATCACCCAGTGCATCACCCTAGAAGAGATGCTAAGTGGTAAGCCTGATCTAAGTCCACAAGAGGCAAGTCCCTCTGAGGAGAGAGCTGAGCTTGCTATTCCACTGGCTGAAGACCTGCCTGCGCAGGCTTCAAGCAATCGCCCACACCTCAGTGAAGCTGAACGAGCCCGCCGTCGTGAAGGTCACTTGTGCCTCTACTGTGGTCATCCTGGTCACTTTGCCAGACACTGTCCTGTCAAGCCTCATCGTGCCCACCAAGCGGGAAACATCGAGGCCCGGCGGTAAGGGGGAACCCGGACGGGCCAATCTACAAATATGCATCCCCCTCACTTCCAATATCCATGTCTCGTACCCTATGGCTTACGGTTGAAATCCGACTGGGAAGACGACAGTTCTTTGAGCAAGCAATGGTGGATTCAGGTTCCTACAGAAATAGCATTGACCATTCTGTGGTTCTTCGAGAGAAGCTGCCCATCCGAAATAACATCTTCCCTCTAATGCTCGAAACTGTAGATGGCCGTCCATTGATTAATGGACCCATAACCAAGGAAACACCACCTGTTGAAGTTAAAATTGGAAACCACGTTGAAGAGCTCCAGTTTGACATTATTCATGCCCCAAGGTACCCTCTGATTCTCGGAATCCACTGGCTTGAAACACATGATCCTAACATTGAGTGGAGTACCCGCACTGTGTCCTTTCCATCCCGTTATTGTCACTACAATTGCTTCAGGCGCAGGTGGAATAGAAGACGTCGTGATGAAATAATTGCTGGATAGATCCTGTGTCCTAGTGACTGTTCCTAGCAACCTGTCTTCTGTTACCTCAGCTGTCATCAGCACTTGCTGCTCCCAGAATCTTCCACTGAATCTCTGTCAATGAACTAAGGCTACCTGTACAACAACCCTGCCTCTCGGATCATGGACTGAACCTGACAACTTTAAACTGCTTTATTTTCCCACCAACTCTGCATGCCCCCCTATTTGAACCCTGCATTAATCTGGGGCTGTTTTCGTTACAATTTATACTAACAATATGCATGACAATAGATATTAGAAACTAACATTTAAAAAGTGTAGTTGTTAGACTGACTCGATTGTTTCTCATCAAGATTTTCTTTAGCACAACAATTGCAACATCTTTTCAATAAAGAAAATAAATTTGCAAGTGATACTTTTTAAGAACCAATAAACAAGACCAATTTCTGTAGTGTTTAATTATTTCTTGGCTTAGCTGAGTGAAGAGAATAAGACACAAGGGAGGGAGAGAAGGGATTGGAAAATTCTCAAAATTTGGGTGGAGTCCCAAGTATTCTAGCAGTAGTGACAAGTCAGTGGATATAGGGAGATGGAGAGAGTAGGGGAATTGTTTGAGTGGAGGGAGATTGGGTGAGGTGTGGAGATATTAGAGAAATGATAGAGGGAAAGTTGAGAAGATGGTTTGGGGGAATTGGAAGGAGGTTGGAAAGGGTTCAGGGAAGAGCTAGGGGGTGCTGAGGGGAGGGGGGGAGAGGCAAATTCCTACAAAAATAAAGGGTGCACTGACAGAGACACTGAACAACTTTGAAAGCAAACTTCTTGAACTTCATAAGGTAACCAAACAAAGAAAGGGCCTGGAGAAGGTAATGAGACCCCTCAGTGACCCAGCTTTCCTAGTAAAGTGACAAGATCTTATTCCCTGCAGTGTGCAGTGCAAAAATTTGCCTTAGAGCTCATTTCTGTTAACCTGTTCTTGTCAGTGTACAGGATTGGGGTGGAAGGAATCAGCTTTCAACACATGCAGATCATTAGTAGACAACTGTACCTGCCTTGCTAGCCATGCTGCTTGCATGACACACAGGGAGAGTCAAGGCAAGGAAAGGAACTTATGTTCTTATGGACCTGAGAGGGGTTAGTGTTCTAACTTAAACCACACAAACAGATGAACTACAGGGTTGGGGGTGATAGAGGTGGTTGGATTTCCAGGTCTCTAGGGGTTTCCAGACACAGGAGTGATCAAAGAAAACTCTAATGCATTTCCTCAATGTTTCTAACTCTCCTTTGGGAGTCTTTTTTGAGTCCACTTGAAGGAGATTCTGCCTCTTACTCAGACAAATAATCAAATACATGGCCATAAGCCTAGAAGGAGATAGGTGAGGAACTTAGCATTCATTGAGTCCCTAATATCTTCCAGCTACAATGTCAGGCATCTTATACACATTATTTCCTTATTTCTCAGAATAACCCAGTGAAGTAGATATGTTTGCTCCTATTTTATCGATGAGCAAACAGAGCCCCAGCGAAGCTAGTTCACTTGCCCAAAGTCATAAAGGTAGTAAGTGGTGGATAAGCTCTTTGGCTGTGCCTTTTCCCTACAGCATGCCAATGTACATAATGTGGGGATGAAAA